>NW_023995136.1:0-153650 GCF_015586225.1 Lucilia sericata | reverse complement strand
ACTGAACCCCTCGAATAGGGCTTTTCAAACTTGTAATCAAACTACAGGTCGCAATTTCGGAGATAATTCAATGAAATTAAGCACATGATCTTTTATGGTACTGTAGACGAAGCCTATTGAAAATGGTTAACATCGGTCCATTATTTCACCTAGCCCCCATACAACTGAATCCCCGAATAGGGCTTTTAAAATTGGTAATCTACAGGTCGCAATTTTGAAGATAATTCAATGAAATTTTGTGCATGATCTTTTATGGTACCGTAGATGAAGCCGCGGTACCGTAGAGGTCGCAATTTTGAAGATAATTCAATGAAATTTGGTACATGATCTTCTATTGTCCCAGGGACGAAGCCTGTTGAAAATGGTTAACATCGGTCCATTATTTCACCTAGCCCCCATACAACTGAACCCTCGAATAGGGCTTTTAAAACTTGTAATCAAACTACAGGTCGCAATTTCGGAGATAATTCAATGAAATTTAGCACATGATCTTTTATGGTACCGTAGACGAAGCCTATTGAAAATGGTTAACATCGGTCCATTATTTCACCTAGCCCCCATACAACTGAACCCCCGAATAGGGCTTTTAAAACTTGTAATCAAACTACAGGTCGCAATTTTGAAGATAATTCAATGAAATTTGGCACATGATCTTTTATGTTACCGTAGATGAAGCCTGTTGAAAATGGTTTACATCGGTCTATTATTTCACCTAGCCCCCATACAACTGAACCCCTCGAATAGGGCTTTTAAAACTTGTAATCAAACTACAGGTGGAAATTTTGAAGATAATTCAATGAAATTTGGCACATGATCTTTTATGGTACCGTAGATGAAGCCTGTTGAAAATGGTTAACATCGGTCCATTATTTCACCTAGCCCCCATACAACTGAACCCCTCGAATAGGGCTTTTAAAACTTTTAATCAAACTACAGGTCGCAATTTCGGAGATAATTCAATGAAATTTAGCACATGATCTTTTATGGTACCGTAGACGAAGCCTATTGAAAATGGTTAACATCGGTCCATTATTTCACCTAGCCCCCATACAACTGAACCCCCGAATAGGGCTTTTAAAACTTGTAATCAAACTACAGGTCGCAATTTTGAAGATAATTCAATGAAATTTGGCACATGATCTTTTATGTTACCGTAGATGAAGCCTGTTGAAAATGGTTTACATCGGTCCATTATTTCACCTAGCCCCCATACAACTGAACCCCTCGAATAGGGCTTTTAAAACTTGTAATCAAACTACAGGTGGAAATTTTGAAGATAATTCAATGAAATTTGGCACATGATCTTTTATGGTACCGTAGATGAAGCCTGTTGAAAATGGTTTACATCGGTTCATTATTTCACCTAGCCCCCATACAACTGAACCCCCGAATAGGGCTTTTAAAACTTGTAATCAAACAACAGGTCGAAATTTTGAAGATAATTCAATGAAATTTGGTACATGATCTTTTATGGTACCATAGATGAAGCCTGTTGAAAATGGTTCACATCGGTCCATTATTTCACCTAGCCCCCTTACAACTGAACCCGCCGAATAGGGCTTTTAAGTTCATAATTATGTTTAATATACTCATATCTCGACAAAAAGCTGCAATAACCAAGTTGTATACAAGACTTGATGACCCCCACGAATTCCATAATAATAGGTTCTCATATGACCCTAGCCCCTATGAAAAGCCCCCATCAAAATTTCACTTAAATGTCCACAATTTTATTCAACAATAAACGGCTTAAGTATGTATATCTAAGGCAAGGTACAATTCAACTTAAATGCTTTATTATGGCAACTTAATCACATTATATTTTTGTCAAAGGTGTAGGGTATTATATGGTCGGCCTCGCCCGACTATAATTTCTTACTTGTTTTTTACTTATTTTCTGCAAACCAATCGAAAGTACATATACACATATGTTTTTTGCAGTATTAATATGTATGTATTGTATATACTATTTTCTCTGTATTTAGTTTATTATTTTTATACAAAAATGAATCCCATTAGAATACATTTACATGATAACTGCATTGTGTGTATCTATTACACCTTTTGAAACAAATTTAAGCTACATTTGTATGTTTAATGTGTTGGTTAGTAAAAGTGAAATGCAAAATTAAATTACTATGTTAATATAATTAAAATTTTAATTTAAATGACAACTTCGTATATAGTTAATTTTTTAGGGTGTCTTGATTGAAAGCATTTTCCATGAGAGAAAAGTTATTTGACAATGCATTTGGGCAAGCTAAATATCATGTTTGTTGTTTATTTTTGAGAGTCTTCTGGCTTCTGGAAACTGTTTGACCACCGACATATCCATCTGCATGATGTAATAGAAGAGTATCTAGGAAATGAATATACTTCACATTGCAAATGAGCAACAGTTCAACATGATTTCGCTTGGCGCATGTTATGTAGAAATCGCGTTAACGTTGTTGTAATTAATTAGATTTTTTAAGTACTATTTACAATTCATGACGGTCAGTCTAACCTTGCAACCATTATAATATACATTAAATCTATTTTCTATATTATAAATCAGGTCAATTGCTTTGGCTACAAACCACATATCTACATCGAGTAATTAAAATTAAGTGTGTTTAAATGTATTATATTCCAAAGAAATTTAAGTATGCATGTATTCATTTTTATTATATGAACATATGGAAAGAGTTTGGAATCCTGTTAGCCACAATATGTTGTATAGATTCTAAAAAAATACTTTTTAATGATATAACTGATACTTATTCCTAACAGCAGTATTCCCCTTCATAAATACTATTTCACAATGTTTAAAATTTCCACTGCAATCAATCAATCCAATTTAAATAATTTGATTATTTGTAAATGTAACGTAACAGCAAGAATTAATTGAATTCGACAAATTTTCAAGTTAGTTAGAAATGACACAAACCAGAATCATTTAAATAAAGCACATATCCTAATTGTTTTATTTTATTATTTGTAACATGACTGCTGTTCATTTGTATAAATAACAAACAGCTTAAATAAAAAAATTTGATTGTACAAACCGTAATTTAGCTTTACTAAATGTAACACGACGTAATTTATTTATTACGCATCAAATGTTTGTACTTGTGGTTTGAGCAATATTAACAATTCAAATTTTAGTCACTAAAATTTAGATAAAGTAGTATCTATGTAGGCACAATGTAAACGGTTATAAATTCTGGAATGTAGTTTTATTTCAGTAGTAATTATGTTTGAACTCATTTAAACATTCGTATAAATCATTTATATTCGTATAAAACTATGTCAATTCAAATCGTTATAATTTTATATAAATGCAGGCGCATCAAAATATCAATTACTCAGTATAATACCCTACACCACTATAGTGAGGAGGGTATTATACGTTTGTGCTGATGTTTGTAACTCATACAAATATTGGTCCTATACCCACCTCAAAGTATACCGATCTATTCAGATTCTCTTTTTGTGTCGATTAAGACATGTCCGTCCGTCTGTCCGGCTGGCTGGCTGTCCATGTAAACCTTGTGCGCAAGGTACAGGCCGCAATTTTCAAGATAATTTGATGAAATTTGGACCAAACATTTTGAAAATGGTTGAAATCGGTCCATTATTTCACCTAGCCCCCATACAACAGTACCTCCCAATTTGGGCTTTTTATGCCATAATTACGTCAAATATACTATTATCTCTCTAGAAATTGGCACAAAAAAGTTTTATATAAGTATGTATGCAGATTTTTGTAATGATCGGCCATTTTTTGACCCTAGCCCCCATACAAACCCCCCTTCAAAAAATGTCTTATACGTCTAAAATTGACTTGTAACCATTTGTATCGCAATGAAACTCAACATAACTAACTGTTATTTAAAAATATAACCTTTTCCCAAATTTAATGTGTATCGGCCCAAGTTTGACCTATACTCTTATATAAAGCCTCTTTGGAATTAAGGTAAAATTCAACATAAAAGTTTCTTTATGAAAAATAAAAATTTTTTAAATATACTCATGGTGTAGGCTATTATATGGTCGGCCATGTCCGACTATACTTTCCTACTTGTTTTACTTTTTGTTTGATTTCGAATTGATGTAAAATGTAAGTACTTACTAAGAGAAGCAATGAAGAAAAATCAGAAATTTTGTATTAAATTTCAAAGAAATCATCGCGAAACGGATTTCGATAAAAAAAAACAACACGAAAGTCAATAACTAAAACAAATTTAATTGTTAATTCATATTTTTTGTTCCTAGGATTAATCCAGTCTGTCACCAATTATAGAGCGAAATATGTTGTAACTTTAATCCTAAGTTACTTTACCAGTTCTGTACGTCCTTTAAAACATTTGCCGCCCTTCTCTCAATGTCTTATTATTTTAATCGATTCTAAGCTGATTGGTATACTTTAAGGTATGTTTTTGTATGTTTGTATGTTTTTATACCCTCCACCACCATCAGTGGTGATAGAGGGTATATATAACTTTGTCATTCCGTGTGTAACACCAAGAAATATTCATCTGAGACCCAACAAAGTATATATATTCTTGGACCTTATGAAATTCTGAGTCGATTTAGCTATGTCCGTCCGTCCGTCCGTCCGTCTGTCTGTCTGTCTGTATAAAACATTCTCACGTTAACACGAAGCAACAAAAATTAACGAAATTCACTCAAAATATTTATTACTATCCTAGGCAGTTTGGTATTGAAAATGACCAAAATCGGTTCACACCGGGAAAAGTTATGAATCAAAATTTGAAACAACCTCGAAAAAAATAAGCATTTTTTACAGATTCTGATGTAATTTTCTCGAAAAATATGCAAGATAAATTAATGAAAATCACCATACATTAGTTTTTACACGAGAGCTTGACCCCAGCTGAAAATTGCTAGAATCGGTCCACAATTTCATATACCTCCCATACAAAAGTACATATTCCCGGAAAATGGGTTTTTTGTTAATAACTTCCGTCGCAATGTCGAAATCTTTACAAAATTTTACAAATTAAAATCTTATGTCAATAGAATTCATTCCGAAAAAAAATTTTCTGGATCGGTCCATAATTGGACATAGCTCCCATACAAGGTCCCCTCCCGAAAATAACTTAAACGCAAATAATTCATTTCTAAATCAAGTTATCTATATAAAATTTGGTACAAGTATTGCTCTCACAGACAGAAGTATTACTGTGAAATTTTTTTTCCATCGGTCCATAATTGGTCATAGCTCCCATACAAGGTACCCTCCCGAAAATCACTTAAACGCGCATAACTCATTACTAACATAAGACATCCATATAAAATTTGGTACAAGTATTACTCATGTGCACAGAAATATTACTGTGAAATTTTTCTCCGAGCGGTCCATAATTGGTCGTAGCTCCCATACAAGGTCCCCTCCCGAAAATCACTTAAACGCACATAACTCATTACAAAATTAAGATATCCACATATGCACGAAAATATTACTGTGAAATTTTTTGCCGATCGGTCCATAATTGGTCATAACTCCCATACAAGGTCCCCTCCCGAAAATCACTTAAACGCACATAACTCATTACTAAATTAAGATATTCATATAAAGTTTGGCACAAGCATTGCTCATATACAGAGAAATTTTACTGTGAAAGTTTTTTCTGATCGGTCCATAATTGGTCATAGTTCCCTCCCGAAAATCACTTAAACGCACATAACTCATTACAAAATATTGATATCCATACATTTAGCAAAAATATTGCTCTTATATACATAAATTAAACTTTAAAATTGTTTAACGATCGGTCCATATTTGGTCATAGTCATTTTCTGGAGGGGACCTATTACCCTCCAGAAAATCACTTAAATGCACAATATTCATTACCAAATAATGATATAGATACAGAATTTTGAAATTTTGTCTTTATATACATAATTGATCATAGCTCCCATACAAGGCCCTTTTACGAAAATCTCTTAAACGCACCAAATAAAGCTATTGATAAAAAATTTGGCCCAAATATTAATTTTGTATACAAAAATTATATTTTAAGATTTTTTCACGATCGGTTCATAACATGGGTGCGGTCGGTCCCATACAAGGTTCCCTTCAGAAAATCACTTAAACACACATTACTTATTACTAAATTACGATATAGATACAAAATTTGACTGAAATATAGCTTTTATGACAAGAAATTTAGCTTAAAGAATTTTTTACGATCGGTCTATAATTGGTCATATCTCGCATACTATGTCCTGCCCTAAAGGCGCTTTAATCGTATTTAACTAGATGCATTATCAATTTGTGTAGAACAAAATTATATATATTTATTTTGAAAATCCTTAAATCTTTTACACACATGCATACATGCAAATTACTAAATATCGCTAAGCGCTATAAAAATATAAAGAAAATGGTGTTTGTAATGTTCAATAAATCATGGAAGTGTAATAGATTTAAGCTGTTTAAATCTTTATATATGTATTTTCTATTCAAGACATGAGAAAACTTATTTCTACAAATATTTGATCAATTAACAAGTTAGAGTGCTATATTACCAGTTCTGTACGTCCTTTAAAACATTTGCCGCCCTTCTCTCAATGTCTTATTATTTTAATCGATTCTAAGCTGATTGGTATACTTTAAGGTATGTTTTTGTATGTTTGTATGTTTTTATACCCTCCACCACCATCAGTGGTGATAGAGGGTATATATAACTTTGTCATTCCGTGTGTAACACCAAGAAATATTCATCTGAGACCCAACAAAGTATATATATTCTTGGACCTTATGAAATTCTGAGTCGATTTAGCTATGTCCGTCCGTCCGTCCGTCCGTCTGTCTGTCTGTCTGTATAAAACATTCTCACGTTAACACGAAGCAACAAAAATTAACGAAATTCACTCAAAATATTTATTACTATCCTAGGCAGTTTGGTATTGAAAATGACCAAAATCGGTTCACACCGGGAAAAGTTATGAATCAAAATTTGAAACAACCTCGAAAAAAATAAGCATTTTTTACAGATTCTGATGTAATTTTCTCGAAAAATATGCAAGATAAATTAATGAAAATCACCATACATTAGTTTTTACACGAGAGCTTGACCCCAGCTGAAAATTGCTAGAATCGGTCCACAATTTCATATACCTCCCATACAAAAGTACATATTCCCGGAAAATGGGTTTTTTGTTAATAACTTCCGTCGCAATGTCGAAATCTTTACAAAATTTTACAAATTAAAATCTTATGTCAATAGAATTCATTCCGAAAAAAAATTTTCTGGATCGGTCCATAATTGGACATAGCTCCCATACAAGGTCCCCTCCCGAAAATAACTTAAACGCAAATAATTCATTTCTAAATCAAGTTATCTATATAAAATTTGGTACAAGTATTGCTCTCACAGACAGAAGTATTACTGTGAAATTTTTTTTCCATCGGTCCATAATTGGTCATAGCTCCCATACAAGGTACCCTCCCGAAAATCACTTAAACGCGCATAACTCATTACTAACATAAGACATCCATATAAAATTTGGTACAAGTATTACTCATGTGCACAGAAATATTACTGTGAAATTTTTCTCCGAGCGGTCCATAATTGGTCGTAGCTCCCATACAAGGTCCCCTCCCGAAAATCACTTAAACGCACATAACTCATTACAAAATTAAGATATCCACATATGCACGAAAATATTACTGTGAAATTTTTTGCCGATCGGTCCATAATTGGTCATAACTCCCATACAAGGTCCCCTCCCGAAAATCACTTAAACGCACATAACTCATTACTAAATTAAGATATTCATATAAAGTTTGGCACAAGCATTGCTCATATACAGAGAAATTTTACTGTGAAAGTTTTTTCTGATCGGTCCATAATTGGTCATAGTTCCCTCCCGAAAATCACTTAAACGCACATAACTCATTACAAAATATTGATATCCATACATTTAGCAAAAATATTGCTCTTATATACATAAATTAAACTTTAAAATTGTTTAACGATCGGTCCATATTTGGTCATAGTCATTTTCTGGAGGGGACCTATTACCCTCCAGAAAATCACTTAAATGCACAATATTCATTACCAAATAATGATATAGATACAGAATTTTGAAATTTTGTCTTTATATACATAATTGATCATAGCTCCCATACAAGGCCCTTTTACGAAAATCTCTTAAACGCACCAAATAAAGCTATTGATAAAAAATTTGGCCCAAATATTAATTTTGTATACAAAAATTATATTTTAAGATTTTTTCACGATCGGTTCATAACATGGGTGCGGTCGGTCCCATACAAGGTTCCCTTCAGAAAATCACTTAAACACACATTACTTATTACTAAATTACGATATAGATACAAAATTTGACTGAAATATAGCTTTTATGACAAGAAATTTAGCTTAAAGAATTTTTACGATCGGTCTATAATTGGTCATATCTCGCATACTATGTCCTGCCCTAAAGGCGCTTTAATCGTATTTAACTAGATGCATTATCAATTTGTGTAGAACAAAATTATATATATTTATTTTGAAAATCCTTAAATCTTTTACACACATGCATACATGCAAATTACTAAATATCGCTAAGCGCTATAAAAATATAAAGAAAATGGTGTTTGTAATGTTCAATAAATCATGGAAGTGTAATAGATTTAAGCTGTTTAAATCTTTATATATGTATTTTCTATTCAAGACATGAGAAAACTTATTTCTACAAATATTTGATCAATTAACAAGTTAGAGTGCTATATTCGGCTGAGCCGAATCTTAAATACCCTCCACCAGCAACTTTTGTATTAATACATTTCTAATTAATAAAATATTTGTAGAAATAAGTTTTCTCATGTCTTAAATAGAAAAATCCCAAGATTTAAACAGCTTAAATCTACTACAATTCCAAGATTTATTGAACATTAGAAACGCCACTTTCATTTATTTTTATAGCGCCCTAAGATATGCTTTAGCGATATCTCGTATTTGCATGTATGCATGTGTGTGAAAGATTTAAGGATTTTAAAAATACATACATATATATAATTTTGTTCTACACAAATTGATAATGCAAAGAGTTAAATACGGTTAAAGCGCTTTTAGGGGCAGGACCTAGTATGAGAGATATGACCAAATATAGACCGATCGTGAAAAATTTTTGAAATAGCATTAAGTGCTTTTTGCATTACAAAATAGTATTTATGAACAAAAATAGTATTTATTTATATCATTATTTGGTAATGAGTTATGTGCCTTTAAGTGTTTTTTTGAAGGGGACCTTGTATGAGAGCTATGATCAATTATGGATCGATAGGAAAACAATTTCACAGTAATATTTCTCTGTATATGAGCAATATTTCTGCCAAACTTTATATGGATATCTTAATTTAGTAATGAGTTATGTGCGTTTAAGTGATTTTCGGGAGGGGACCTTGTATGGGAGCTATGACCAGTTATGGACCGATCGGAAAAAAAATGATCTGTAATATTTCTGTGCATATGAGTAATATTTGTATCATATGGGTATCTTAATTAAGTAATGAGTTATGCGCGTTTAAGTGATTTTCGGGAGGGGACCTTGTTGGGAGCTATGACCAATTATGGACCGATGGAAAAAAATTTTCACAGTAATATTTCTGTGCATATGAGTAATACTTGTGCCAAATTTTATATTGATATCTTAATTTAGTAATGAGTTATGCGCGTTTAAGTGATTTTCGGGAGGGGACCTTGTATGGGAGCTACGACCAATTATGGACCGATCAGAAAAAAATTTCACAGTAATATTTCTGTGCATATGAGTACCAAACCTTGTATGGATATCTTAATTTAGTAATGTGTTATGCGCGTTTAAGTGATTTTCGAGAGGGGACCTTGTATGGGAGCTATGACCAATTATGGACCTATCGGAAAAAAATTTCACAGTAATATTTCTATGCGTATGGGCAATATTATACCAAATTTTATATGGATATCTTAATTTCGTAATGAGTTATGCGCGTTTAAGTGATTTTCGGGAGGGGACCTTGTATGGGAGCTATGACCAATTATGGACCGATCGGAAAAAACTTTCACAGTAATATTTCTATGCATATGGGCAATACTTGTACCAAATTTTGTATGGATATCTGAATTTAGTAATGAGTTATGCGCGTTTAAGTGATTTTCGGGAGGGGACCTTGTATGGGAGCTATGATCAATTATGAACCGATCGGAAAAAAATTTCACAGTAATATTTCTATGCATATGGGCAATACTTGTACCAAATTTTGTATGGATATCTGAATTTAGTAATGAGTTATGCGCGTTTAAGTGATTTTCGGGAGGGGACCTTGTATGGGAGCTATGACCAATTATGGACCGATCGGAAAAAACTTTCACAGTAATATTTCTATGCATATGGGCAATACTTATACTAAATTTTATTTGGATATCTTAATTTAGTAATGAGTTATGCGCGTTTAAGTGATTTTCGGGAGGGGACCTTGTATGGGAGCTATGTCCAATTATGGACCCATCCATAAAATTTTTCCTCTGAAAGAATTCTATTGACATAAGATTTTAATTTGTAAAATTTTGTGAAGATATCGACATTGTGGCGGAAGTTATTAACAAAAAACCCATTTTCCGGGAATATGTACTTTTGTATGGGAGGTATATGAAATTGTGGACCGATTCTGGCAATTTTCAGCAGGAATCAAGATCTTGTGCAGAAACGAATGTAAAGTGATTTTTATGGAATTATCTTGCATAGTTTTCGAGAAAATGTGTAAAAAATGCTTATTTTTTTCCGAGGTTGTTTTAAATTTTGATTCATAACTTTTCCCGGTGTAAACCGATTTTGCCCATTTGCAATACCAAACAACTTAGGAAAATGAAGAACATTTTGGGTGAATTTGGTTAAGCTCTATTGCTTCGTTTTATCGTGAGCGTGTTTTACACAGACAGACGGACAGACGGACATAGCTAAATCGACTCAGAATTGGATAAGGACCCAGAATATATATACTTTGTTGGATCTCAGATGAATATTTCTTGGTGTTACACACGGAATGACAATGTTATATATACCCTCTATCACCACTGATAGTGGTGGAGGGTATAAAAAAGTATAAATATATAAGTAGCTGGTGGAGGGTATTTAAGATTCGGCTCAGCCGAATATAGCACTCTAACTTGTTGTTTGTTACAAACACCAGCACAAACCCCATATACCCACTAAAGTGGTGTAGGTATTTTAACCGGGAGAATATCTACCGGTTAATCTTTAACCGAAGAATGAAATTGTGGCTCTTAACATACTAAATTATAAAAATTTTGTGAGAAATTAAATGAATAACTTATTTTACTAATGCAAAATGAACATTAACAATTTATGCTCAAAATTCAATGAAAACTATTGTAAAAACAAGTTAGAGTGCTATATTCGGCTATGCCGAATCTTAAATACCCTCCACCAGCAAACTACTTTTTATTGAAACCCATCTAACTATCTAATTTTTAGATAACTTGCCAAAATTTTTGTCGAACTAATTTTGATTAGGTCCAGAAAAATGTATATTAATACGCCAGTTCGAAAACATTTTAATAGAATTATGTATCTATACACAGAATATGGGAGTTGTGACCAATTATGGACTGATCAGGAAACAATTTCGTATAATGATTTATATGCAGAAAAAGATCAAGTCTAATTTTACTCCAATAGCTTTATTAATCAATGAAATATGTGCGTTTAGGTGACTTTAGGAAGTGGACTTTATATAGGAGCTATGAGCAATTAAGGGCCTACCCGGAAAAATTTCGCAGAGTGATTCATATGTGCTCAAATCATATTTTATCAAGATATCTTTATTTGATAATTAAATATGTGCGTTTAAGAGATTTTTTGAAGTGGACCTATTACCAAATATGGACCGATCCAGAAAAAATTTGGTACAATGTTTTACATGCCTATCCGCAAAAAAATTCGTATAGTGATTTATGTAAAGACAAAACATATTTGTGTCGAATTTTCTCAAATTAACTTTATTTGATAATGAAATATGTGTGTTTAAGTGACTCTCTGAAGTGGACCTTATATGGAAGCTATGACCAATAATGGACCGATCCGAGAAAAAAGTGGTAGAATGATTCATATGTACACAAAACTTATTCAAGTCGAATTTTACCCCTATAGCTTTAGAATTCAATGAAACATATGCGTGTAAGTGATTTTCGGAAGTGGACCTTATATGGGAACTATCACCAATTATGGGCCTATTCGGGAAACATTTCGCAGAGTGATTCATATTTGGACAAAACATATTTGTGTCGAATTTTATCAAGATAGCTTTAGTTGATAATGAAATATGTGCTTTTAAGTGATTTTCGTAAGTGGACCTTATATGGGAGTTATGACCGATAATGGACCGACCCGTAAAAAATTTATAAAATGATTTGTACGTACACAAAACATATTCAAGTCGAATATTATCCCTATAGCTTTAGAATTCAATGAAATATATGCGTTCATGTGATTTTCGGAAGTGGACCTTATATGGGACCTATGACCAATTATAGGCCTATCCGGAAAAAATTTCGTAGAGTTATTCATGCTTAGGCAAAACATATTTGTATCGAATTTTGTCAAGATAGCTTTACTTGACATTGAAATATGTACTTTTAAGTGATTTTCGGAAGAGGGCCTTATATGGGAGCTATGACCAATAAGGGACCGATCCGTAAAAAAAATAGTGAAATGATTTGAATGCACAAAAAACATATTTCTGTCGAATTTTATCACGATAGCTTTAGAATTCAATGAAATATATGCGTTTAAGTGATTTTTAGAAGTGGACCTTATATGGGAGCTATGACCAATTATGGGCCTATCCGGAAAAAAATTCGTAGAATGATTCATGTTTAGGTAAAACATATTTGTGTCGAATTTTATCAATATAGCTTTACTTGCCATTGAAATATGTGCTTTTAAGTGATTTTCGGAAGTGGGCCTTATATGAGATCTATGACCAATTAAGGACCGATCCGTAAAAAATTTTGTAGAATGATTTGTATGTATACAAAACCGATTTGTGTCGAATTTTATCCCTATAGCTTTATAATTCAATGAAATATATGCGTTTAAGCGATTTTCGGAAGTGGACCTTATATGGGAGCTATGACCAATTATGGACCTATCCGGAAAAAATTTCGTAGAGTGATTTATATTTTGACTAAACATATTTGTGTCGAATTTCATCAAAATAGCTTTAGTTGACAATGAAATATGTGTTTTTAAATGATTTTCGGAAGTGGGCTTTATATGGGAGCTATGACCAATAATGGACCGATCCGTAAAAAAATTGGTAGAATGATTTGTATGTATGTACAAAACATATCCAACTCGAATTTTATAACAATAGCTTTATTAATCAATGAAATATGTGCGTTTAGGTGATTTTCGGAAGTTGACCTTATATGGGAGCTATGACCAATTGTGGACCGACTGAGATCTACGTTGACAGTATGATTTCTGTTCATATTATATTTGCATGTACAAAATTTCGTGTTGATACCGATATATTTGAGGGAGTTATTAACGATAAACTAATTTCCGGGAATATATAACTTTGTATGGGGGCTATGGGAAATATTCGATCGATTGTAAAGATTTTGAACATAATTGATCACTACCCTGAAAAAATAATGTATGACAAAATTCATCGAAATATCTTTTGTGGTTTCTGAGAAAACTTCAAAAGAATTATGAAAAAAACGTAATTTTTTTCGAGGTAGTCTGAAATTTTTACTCATAACTTTTTACGTTGTGAACCGATTTTGCTTATTTTCAATACCAAACTGCTTAGGATAATAGTAAACATTTTGGGTGAATTTGGTTTATTTCCTTTGCTTAGTTTTAACGTGAGCGTGTTTTACACAGACAGACAGACGGACAGACGGACATAGCTAAATCGACTCAGAATTTGATAAGGACCCAGAATATATATACTTTGTTGGGTCTTAGATGAATATTTCTTGGTGTTACACACGGAACGACAAACTTATATATACCCTCTATCACCACTGATGGTGGTGGAGGGTATAAAAATTAAACAAAAAATATTTAAAGAAAAGATAATTGGCCAAAGCCGAGCATATACCTTAGACATACATAGCCATTTATCTTAATATTTTTAACTGTATCTTATATGGAAACTAATGCACAAATTCCTTGAGGGAGGCACTTTACTTTATATGGACAGACGGACAAACATACTCATAAGGCAATTCTGAATCAATTGAACGACTATAAATATTTAAGCAACACAAAATAACCTCCTCCTTTATAGGTTATTTTGTTTTGTAATAATAGAAACGGTAGACAGTTATCAAGCAATAGGTTTAATACCCAAACAAATAAAAATTCTGGAAATATTTTCAAAACAAGAAACATGATAAACTCCCCAAGAGGCAGTTGTTTTTTTTTATACATTTACTGCTAAACTCACGTGGCTTAAGGCAATTAATTTTGGAATAATATGTTTACAAATATTAATAAAAACAAGTAAGAGTGTTATATTCGGCCATGCCGAATCTTATATACCCACCATCAAATCATCCTTATAAATAAACTTTGATATTATCGATCTATGTTGAATCATATGTCGATATTAATATGAACATCAGGGAAATATTTGGTAGAGGGAATTTAATAAGGGCTTAAGCATGGACCGTGCTCTTCCGAATTAAAAATATTAATTTTGTTTGATCCAATATTTATAACCATAAACTCATACAAAACTTGTTTATGTGAAATTTCATCGCTGTAGTCGCATTAGCAGCCAGTAACAGCCAGTAACGAGCGTTACAGTCACTATCTGAGGGGGACCTTATATGGAGGGTGGGGTCAGTTATAGACCGATCCCCATAAAATGTGATAAATAGTTTTTGGCTAGTATTTACAAAACTTGTTTACGTAGAATTTCACTGCTGTAATAGCATTTTTGAGTCAGTAATGAGCGTTAAAGTAATTTTCCGAAGGGGACCTTATAGGGTAGTCATTTTCTGAAGGGGACTTTATATGGGGGGTAGGGTCAATTATGGACCGATCCTTATAAAATTATATGAAGAGATTTATGTTCCCATAAAACATGTTTGTGCCGAATTTCACCGCTATTGATGCTTCTCTTAGCCAGTTATGGGCGATAAAGTCATTTTCTGAAGGGGACTTTATATGGGGGGTAGGGTCAATTATGGGCCTATCCTTATAAAATTTTACAAAGAGATTTATGTTCCCAAAGAACATGTTTGTGCCGAATTTCACCGCTCTTGATGCTTATCTTAGCCAGTTATGGGCGATAAAGTCATTTCTGAAGGGGACTTTATATGGGGGGTAGGGTCAATTATGGGCCTATCCTTATAAAATTCCACGGAAAGATTTATGTTCCTATAGAACATGTTTGTGCCGAATTTCACCGCTATTGGTTTTTCCCTTAGCAAGTTATGAGCGATAAAGTCATTTTTGGAGGGGACTTTATGTGGGGGGTAGGGTCAATTATGGACCGATCCTTATAAAATTAAAAAAAAAGATTTATGTTCCCATAAAACATGCTTGTGCCGAATTTCACCGCTATTGATGCTTCTCTTAGCCAGTTATGGGCGATAAAGTCATTTTCTGAAGGGGACTTTATATGGGGGGTAGGGTCAATTATGAGCCTATCCTTATAAAATTTTAAAAAGAGATTTAGGTTCCCATAAAACATGTTTGTGCCGAATTTCACCGCTATTGGTTCTTCCCTTAGCAAGTTATGAGCGATAAAGTCATTTTCTGAAGGGGACTTTATATGGGGGGTAGGGTCAATTATAGACCGATCCTTATAAAATTTTACAGAAAGATTTAGGTTCCCATAAAACATGTTTGTGCCGAATTTCACCGCTATTGATGCTTTTCTTAGGCAGTTATGGGCGATAAAGTCATTTTCTGAAGGGGACTTTATATGGGGGGTAGGGTTAATTATGGACCGATCCTTATAAAATTCTACGAAGAGATTTAGGTTCCCATAAGACATATTTGTGCCAAATTTCACCGCTATTGGTTCTTCCCTTAGCATGTTATGAGCGATAAAGTCATTTTCTGAAGGGGGCCTTATATGGGGGCTAGGCGAAATCGTGGACCGATATTGCCCAATTTCAATACCAAACAAACTGCATCAACTAGAAGTATCTGTGAAAAATTTCAGCTCGCTAGCTGCTTCCATTTGGACTCTATCGTGTTTTCAACAGACAGACAGACAGACAGACGGACAGACGGACAGACGGACAGACGGACAGACGGACAGACGGACAGACGGACGGACATGGCTAGATCGTCTTAGAATCTTATAAGGACCCAGAATATATATACTTTTATGGGTCTTAGACGAATATTTCAATGTGTTACAAACGGAATGACAAAAAAACAATATACCCCCCATCTTTTTTGATGGTGGGTATAATAATAAGTATATAGTTTAGGAAATTATACTAGTTATGTTTGCATAACCTGCTGTGTTTTGAGCTTTGCTCTAATATAAATATATTTTTCTATGTTATTGAAGGAGAAGGAAATAAATCACACTTGGATTAGAGATGCTGTCAGAAATAAATCATAATCAAAGCGTTACTATTATAAAAACTTATTTGAAAATTTACAGAAGTGTGTTTAACAATCACATATTTTTCCACAAGAAGAAGTTTATTAATAAATGCTCTAATTGAGAAAATAAGTTAAATATGTATTTACTAATATTTTGCATTAAAAAAATTGTTTTTTTAATGACAAATTTAAAAATGGTTTTACATTCTTAAACAACTCTCAAATTGTGGTTCAAAAGGGAATTTTTATTATAAAAAAGAATTTAGAGTAAAGATATTTAGTAATAAAATGGGTACGTATCAGAGATGGGGGTAGTGCACTAAATTATTAGTTAAATCAATATTTAACTAGCACTAAATATTATTTCAAAAAATATATTTTTCACTAATTTTCTGGAGCTTAGTGGTAGTGAAGCTTATATTTTTAGCACTAATATTTTTTAGTGATAATTTTATTTTTTTTAACTATAACTCAATTGAGTGATAGTGTAGAAAAAAGCACTACACTTAAATAGTTAAAAATTTGAACAGTCACTAACAAAAGGTTTCAATAATTTTCTTTGCAATATTTTTTTTTTATGAAAATGAAGGAATTTGTAAGACAATAAATGATTCAATTTTTTAAAAGGCACATCTATTAAAATGGAAAATACAGATTTTGTTAGCGATGGCACTATGATAGACCCTACATTTGTCAGTTAGTCCAATAACATCTCATGCTTTAAAAAAAATTGTTGAAACACCTAAATTTCAAAACTTTTGCCTTCTTCTGCTCAAGTATAACGATTTTTTCTTAGCGGAATGATGAACTCTCCTCGGAGAATTAAGTTAATTGGTGAATCATCTGCGTTGCCAGTTGCCAAAATGATGTGGTTACTGGATGTTTTTTAGGCAATAGCTTGGAGCCTTTGTAAATAATGAACGATTTACTCATTAATAATATTCGTTCAATGAGGTTTTGGTTGACTTAAACCATTTCTAGACTGTCCTATTAACTTAAACTTTCAAATGAGTGAAACATTTCTCTCTTGAAAAAAAATAGTGCAGGAATATTTTTTGAACTAATAATTTAGTGTAGAAAAAATTATTTCACTATTTTTAAAATATTTTTAGTTAAAAATTTTAAATACCACTATCACTATTATTGAATGAGGCTTATATTTTTCAATTCATCACTAAACATAAATAAAAGTAGTGAATAATTTTGAACTACCACTAATAATTAGTGATAGTTAAAAATTAGTGCACTACCCCCATCTCTGGTACGTATGAGTAATATATAATTACAATACAAATTACATAACAATCATACGCACATTGGACTTCACTTCTTACAATACTGATCTTTTTCGCGATAGTAAGCCAGACAAATAGCCATACAAAATCTGAAGTCGCCTGTAATTTCAAAAAGCTGGGAAAATCAAAAGATGTAAAAAATGTCTAATATTGAAAACTAAAGTAGATATTAAAGGATAAACATTTTAAAAAATATTTTTGCCAGCTTTTTATTCTAACAGTATAAAATAAAAATAATACAAAATATCTCCCAACTCTTCTTGTTCGCTAGACATCAAATTTGACATTGTTTGATCAGTAGAAGTATTTTAAAATATTTTTTGAAAAATATACCTTTTAAAACTTTGAAATCCTTTAAAGAGGACACAGGATCACGAAATAAAAAACTCAAAACGCAGTTTTTCTCCAATAAATTTTTAGTTTCAGACGTATATCATCCGGTTCGCTTCTAACGATTTTTTTCTCTTTTTGTCGGATGGTGTTATATAACAATCATAGGCTCATTTTCTATTACGTATGAGTAATATATAACTACTATGTAAATTAGATAACAATCATTCGCACAGTTCAATTAAAGTGTGCCAATATTAAACGTTTCATTTTTGAATAGGGAGACAAATTTTACTTCAAATGCAGTCTAAGTACAAGAAATGTGTGTCAGAAATATTTCTTAAATAAATTTTTCAATCACTGAGTTTAAATTGTGAGGAATAAGAAAAGGACACATCTAATGTACAAACAATTCTAACATGCGCACATACATACATACATAAATATGTACGTACTTAGTTTTCCTATGAATATGTTGTATTTTGAGAACGAATTTAAATCCCTCTTGTTGTTACAAATTCATAAGAGGAATTTTTCTATATTTTTTCTAAATACAATAACAAAAGAATTGTTTTTGAATAAATGCTAACGGAAGTACGTTTTAACTATAATCTTTATTCTTTTGTTCGTATCCTGCCCTTAAGACACATAAAACCTATACACATATTAAATCAAACATCGACTCTTAGAGACCTATTTGAATATGTATGTTCATTTATAAATTTAAACATTATTCTATGGATTAGAATAGAAAACAAGAAAAATGTTATAAGATGAGAGAAATATGAAAAGAATTGGATACAAAAAATGACAAATTAATGACATTGTCATATACAGAGAGATACAATACACATATACTCTTACACTTTTGATTACAGTAATGGACAATCACATTGTAGCTGTTAGACAGGCTGTCATATTGACAGATAAATCAAATTTTGTCCTTTTGGCAAGACTAATCAAAAATTTTATCTTTTGGAAAATTTCCTCTTAAGAAAGACATTAAAAGTAGGGAAGAAGATAGAAAAAGAACAAAAGACACATTCAAGCTAAACAATATAAACAGTTCTGTTTGTCTAAAAGTGTTTCATTTCAGTAGCATAGGTTTTGATTTATAATTAAAACTGTGAATATGTGTTAAATACAATGTCCCTCCTAGTCCTAGTATTGTTGTCATAGTATAAAAATATTTACCCGGGTGATTATTTCCTTTTTTCTATTCTATGTGGGTGTTGTTTGCCTTTGTGTGCATAAATGGTGTTCTTTGTATTTACTAAAAACAAGTGATTTGGTGTAATTTTCCTCATTAATAACGCATGTTTTTGTTTGTTACATAAAAGTAGTTTATAATTAATATAAATGAAATGATCAGAAAGTGTGTGGGAAGTATTGACAGTTTGTGATATAAATCTCAAAGACACATTCTTATTGTAAACAAATTTTTATTGATAATTTCGTATAATCGTCTTTTACATTCACTTATCTATAGAAAACTTTTGATCACTTATACTATACTATTCTATTCTTTCCTTGACAGTTTCTAGAGAAAGTTGACTTTTACACATATATTTCTATGGGTAAATGTCCTTTTTCACAAACACCTCTCTATTGTTGCTGATCATTTGCTCCCGTAATTTTAGCAAGAGTGTAGTTTTGGTATTACTCTGATGTAATGTATGGATGGATTACGTGATCCTTACCTAGAACATCACAATGTTAAATGGAGTATGTTTATTCCATATATTTAGATTAGTTTTGGATCACTCCTTGTCATTTAGGTGGTACTCTTTACACGCATGTGCAAAGTAGTTTCAATTCTAGCAGGGAGTGTACTTGTTTAAGTGTTTTAAGAGTTTGTCCCCACAATAGGGTATTCAAACGATTAATCGTCGATCGGTTAATCGATCAATTTTTGACGATTAATCGTTCGAATAAATGAAAATTGCCAAATTTCAAATAACGAATAAACCGAATAACTTATATCAATTAACCGATTAAGAAAAACTTATTATTTAACAGTAAAATTACTGTATTTCTTATACAAAATTCAATGTTTTTATAATGAATTTTCTTTTTGTATTAATTTCTTAAAGAGGTTTACGTTAGAAATGGGTTAAAATGAAAAATATATATTGGATGATTTTTATAACAATACTTTAGAAACATTGTAATAAGTTGTTCTGATTTACCTTCTTCAAGAATGGGTTCATGCAGAAACATTTCAGATTTCTGAAAAGAAATCTTGAAAATAATGATATCGCCTTTACTTCTACATCCAGTTTTGAGGAACAGTGTTGTGTTTCTAAAGTATTTCTAATAACCCTGCAGTTCGACAAAGAGTCAATGCATCCGAAAAAGACAGTGATATCCTCTAATGTCTAATCATCTGCTTAGCTCTAATACGTCTTTCGTCACGGATGTACTCTTTGTAAACGAGGGTGAAGATAATCGTCACTTTATTGTCCCTTTTGTAAGCGAGACAGGGGACACTTAAAAAGCACTTGTCTGCCTCTTCGTAACCTATGGGGTGACGATTGACTTCCTCGTAGGACAAGCACATGTTAAAATAGCTAGTCACCTGGACAGTCGGTGGCTAGTTGTAACCCTATGTGGTAGGTCAAATAGGGAGTTCGGGACTGTCCGACCGAACAGCTGGGAAGTTCTTCAGCAATACATAATTATACACTAGTTCATTAGAACGTGTAAATTCTGGAACTCATTAAACAATCTCAAAAACATAAAATTAATTAACTTAATTTGTTTATATAGAAGGGGATTTCACATGAAAATAAATAATTTATAATATTTGAGAGAAAACTTAATTAACAAATTTTAATAGAATTGAATTTAAAGAAGTGAAAATTATAATTTTGTTTGTTATAGGATGAAAAATATTGTAAAAAAGAAATAATATTATTAAATAAACATCCACTTTCCTTTTATTCGATTAACCGAATAATTTTGAATTATCCGATTATTAACCGTTCAACTTAAAAGCCTAAATAATTATTTGTCGAATAAACCGAATAAGACAAAAACCCGAATAATTGAATACTCTACCCCACAATGACTGACAGTGTTTCTTTCCTTCTTTTTACATACATATATGCTAAATGAACAAGTATCCGGCGAAAAATCTTTGAAGTTTATAAAAATTACACACAAACACATACAAACACTTCGTTACATCAACAAAGAAGCAGCTTGCAATAATTGAAATACATGAAAATATTTTACCTTAAATAACAAAATTTGCTTGTGTATGTTAGTTAATGATATTTTAATTTGTTTGACTACATTTACCTGGAGAAACACATACACTCTTACGGACATGTGTTAGAAAACCAATAATTTTTCTTTAAGAAAACTTCAAGGTATTTTGCTAAAGGACTGTAAACATTATTCTAAATTTATTAATAATAAAGATGTGCTCAGTGTATGTACTAACGTAAACATGTTTTTTTGATCCTGCAGTATGTGTGAAACTTTAATTTCAATACCACGTGAGCTTATAGAAGGTTTCTTTTTAAAAAATGGTATGAGAATTTTATTTCTTTAAAGTCATAAACATAAATTACTTCTTGCTTCAAGGTAAATTGTAACATGAAAAGCAATAAGAAATCTTGATATTTCTTTTATAGAAAATTTTATGTTTTAAAAGCTAATTACCCTTTACATATGTTATTGATAATCGTAATTATATATTGTATTCCATATCTTGTTTACTTTGTAAACGGATGTGGTAATTTAGTACGACAAGCGCTACATTTTGAATGATATTAATGTTAATTGTGGAGACGATTTGCGCTCTGACACATCATACTTCGATACCCTCTAGAAAACAGTGCAGTCTGTTATCAAAGAAAACACAGCTCAGAAACTTTTCTTAAGAATATTGTCTGATGTAGACACAGATGTAGTGAACTGTCTGCCGTAGACAGTTTCTTTAAGGAAAGTGTCTGCTTCAAACTGTATTCAATATATAAAAGGTCCTTTAAAGGGTGAATTAAGAACCGATTCTTATAAAATTTGATATATAGTTTTTAGCTAGCACAAAACTTGTTTATGTAGAAATTCACCGCTATACTGGCATTTTTGAGTCAGTTATGTGGTTTAAAGTCATTTTATGAAGGGGACTTTATATGGCAGGTAGCGTCAATTATGCACCGATCCTTATACAATTTTACAAAGAGATTTAGGTTCCTATAAAACATGTTTGTACCGAATTTTACCGCTAACTATGCCTCATTTTCTGAAGGGCGCCTTATATGGAGGCTAGGCGAAATCGTGGACCGATATTGCCCATTTTCAATACCAGTCAAACTGCATTAACTAGAAATATCGCTAGCTACTTTTATTGTGTCAAAGTTGCTATTGCACGCTCACCATTAGAAAATTTACGCAAACATTTCTGTTGATAGTAAATTGTACCCTACATTATATTAGTTACCATTCTCACATACTTTTGTCTTACTTAAACTTTACAGCATCATTACATAAAAACATGAGCTTTTGAAAGGAAACACGTAGGAGTTTTCCAGGATGCGATATATATATGTATGTATGTGTGAGTGAGTATGGCCGTTACCAAGGTCCGGATGATGTTTAATTGAAATCAGACGTTTGAATTCATATTAATCTCTCCTTGTTTTCCGTTGCTATTGCCCTGTATGGGAGTTTTTGCGTAAATTTAACTTTTCCTTGAAAGTTTGTTGTCACGTGTCTGAATTTTTCACACTCGTGTGTGTAAGACGTGCGTAAATATGTGTGAATTAAGGGAAATATGACAATTTTAGCCTTCAGCTCCTGCTGATTGTGTGAGAAAATTGTAAACTGTAATTTTATGAAACATGTAAGAGGGGTTCTTTTAAGCCTATTTTAGGGAAACTCATAGGAGTTTATATTCGGCATAGATGAACTCTAAATTTTTAGTAATAAATAAATTGTTAATAACTGTACAATATATATGATCGAAATGAATATCCTTAATAATTTTGTAAATTATAATTGATATTTATATAATGATGTTTTTAGTTATGTTTTCGGTTATGTATACAAATACTCAAGATTGTGTTTATGTATATTGAACATACATATATAAATTTACTCTTTAAATGATATTCTTTAACATACAACAATATGACAATAACAACAAATTAAATTTAACAAAAAGTCTATGTAAATTAATAATTTCTTGATAGTATTTGTCCCTTTATAAACTATCATTTGTTCATTATGATGTTTTTACTCATAGTAGTAAATATATGTATTGCTCTTGGTAGTAGTTTACTCATCGCTATATGTAGATGTTATTAGTAAAACTACCCACAAATATGTTTGGTTATGATAATTTATGTATTTTTGCTGATGTTAAGGCCTCAAAATTACAGTAATACAAACGAAATTTTATTTCAAACTGTCATATAAAAATAACTTTTATAGTAAGGAAGATATCATATAATTTTAAAAATTTTGCTAAAACCTAATCAAAGAAATGTGGTAAAGTTGAGACAAAATAATAATGTTTCTTACTTTTGTGAAACTTTGCGTTTTATTATTGATTACCCACTGTGCATACATATCATGTTTTTCATAAATTATAATATCTTTATTGGTTGTTTCTTCATGTTTATCATTGTTAACACAATAGAGAGAGAGAGAAAACATAAAGTTAAAAGAAGAATACATTAAATCAAAAGAAGCAACAATACAAGAAATACAAACAGAAAAAAATTATTTGAACATAAAAAACATTGCAACTGCATGTGAATAAATATTGCATTTGGCAACCAACAACACAATGTGAATTGTGCAGTAGTGGTGGTGATGTTGAGGAAATTGTAATTGAAGTATCATGTATTATCTGTTGATTCTTATGCAATTTTTGTTACAAATGTTAACAGAAGGCAAATGTTATTGACAGTAGATATACGATGTAAAATCTCAAAAAAAAGAAAAGAAATGAAAAACATTGTCCAGTCAAAAATAATGTTATAATATCTGTATTTGTTAAAAATTCAGCTCAGTAGCTCCACTTGTTTAAGATCTGTCGTCTATAAAACAGACAGGCAGGTAGAGGGACAGACAGACAGATAGAGAGACAGACAGCAAGCTAGACAGCCAGCCAGCCAGACAGACAGACAGGCAGACAGACAGACAGATAGACAGACAGACAGACATTGTTTGGTGTAAAATTGGTCAATCAGAAAACCTAATTCTTAGGCAGAATCTTGGACACAATTGAGAAATTAAGAATAAATTAAAATATAAACAAGTAAGAGTGTTATATTCGGCCATGCCGAATATTATATACCCACCATCAAATCATCCTTATAAATAAACTTTGATATTATCGATCTATGTTGAATCATATGTCGATATTAATATGAACATCAGGGAAATATTTGGTAGAGGGAATTTAATAAGGGCTTAAGCATGGACCGTGCTCTTCCGAATTAAAAATATTAATTTTGTTTGATCCAATATTTATAACCATAAACTGTTTTTTTGTAAGAGTGGTTATATGGAGGGTAGAGTCAATTATGGACCTATCCTTGTCGGTTTATACAATAATTATTTGTATCTAATGTAGCTGTACTTGTATCTTTAATTCAGTCATGAGGTTTAAAATATTTATCTGAAGGGAACCGAAAATGGGTGTTTGATTAGTTATCCTCATCAAATTCAATTGAAAACTTCCAGTCTCTGGAGTGAATCGTTAAAGGCGCCCCTATACGCCCACCCCGTTTAAGTCAATTATGGATCGATACTTCTAAAACTTAAAACGATTTTTAGTTTTTGGCTAGTACAAAACTTGTTTACGTAGATTTTCACTGCTGTAATCGCATTTTTGAGTCAGTAATGAGCGTTAAAGTCATTATCTGAAGGGGACCTTATAGGGGGGTAGGGTCAATTACAGACTGATCCTCATAAAATTTAGTGGGAGATTTTAGCTAATACGAAAATTGTTTATGTCGAAATTCATCGATGTAATCGCAGTTTTAAGCTAGTAATGAGCTTTAAAGTCATTTTCTGAAGGGGACTTTACAAGTGGGATACAAGTGGGTTAATTAAGGACCGATCATAATAAAATTTGACAAAGAACTTTTGGCTTGGACAAAAGTTGTTTATGTAGAATTTTTATTTCTGTACTCACATTTTTGAGTCAGTAATAAGCCTTAAAGTCATTTTCTGAAGGGGACCTTATATGGGGGGTAGGGTCAATTATGAACCGATCCTTATAAAATTTTACGAAGAGATTTAAATTCTTATAAAACATATTTGTGCAGAATTTCACCTCTATTGATGCTTTCCTTAGCCCGTTATGTGCGATAAAGTCATTTTCTGACGGGGACTTTATATGGGCGGTAGGGTCAATTATGGGCCTATCCTTATAAAATTTTACAAAGAGATTTAGGTTCCCATAAAACTGGGTTGTGCCGAACTTCACCGCTATTGATGGTTCTCTTAGCCAGTTATGGGCCATAAAGTCATTTTCTGAAGGGGGCTTTATATGGTGGGTAGGGTCAATTATGGGCCTATCTTATAAAATTTTACAAATAGATTTAGGTTCTCATAGAACATGTTTGTGCCAAATTTCACCGCAATTGATGCTTTTCTTAGCCAGTTATGGGCGATAAAGTCATTTTCTGAAGGGGACTTTATAGAGGGGGGGGGGGGGGTGTTAGGGTCAATTATGGGCCTATCCTTATAAAAATTTACAAGGAGATTTATGTTCCCATAAAACATGTTTTTACCGAATTTCACCGCTATTGATGCTTCTCTTAGCCAGTTATGGGCCATAAAGTCATTTTCTGAAGGGGACTTTATATGGGGGGTAGGGTCAATTATGGGCCTATCATTATAAAATTTTACAAAGAGATTTATGTTCCCATAAAACATGTTTGTGCCGAATTTCACCGCTATTAACGCTTCTCTTATCCAGTTATGGGCGATAAAGTCATTTTCTGAATGGGACTTTATATGGGGAATTATGGACCGATCCTTATAAAATTCTACGAAGAGATTTATGTTTCAATGAAACATGTTTGTACCGAATTTCACCGCTATTGATGCTTCTCTTAGCCAGTTATGGGCGATAAAGTAATTTTCTGAAGGGGACTTTATATGGGGGGTAGGGTCAATTATGGACCGATCCTTATAAAATTCTGCGAAGAGATTAAGGTTCCCATAAAACATATTTGTGCCGAATTTCACTGCTATTAACGCTTCTCTTATCCAGTTATGGGCGATAAAGTCATTTTCTGAAGGGGACTTTATATGGGGGGTAGGGTCAATTATGGACCGATCCTTATAAAATTCTACGAAGAGATTTGTGTTCCCATAAAACATGTTTGTGCTGAATTTCAGCGCTATTGATGCTTCCCTTAGCAAGTTATGAGCGATAAAGTCATTTTCTGAAGGGGGCCTTATATGGGGGCTAGGCGAAATCGTGGACCGATATTGCCCATTTTCAATACCAAACAAACTGCATCAACTAGAAGTATCTGTGCTAAATTTCAGCTCGCTAGCTACTTCCGTTTGGACTCTATCGTGTTTTCAACAGACAGACAGACAGACGGACAGACGGACAGACGGACGGACATAGGTAGATCGTCTTAGAATCTAATAAGGACCCAGAATATATATACTTTTATGGGTCTTAGACGAATATTTCAATGTGTTACAAACGGAATGACAAAAACAATATACCCCCCATCTTTTTTGATGGTGGGTATAAAAATATTTATTTTACGTTTCTTGAGCCACCTTAAAAAAATAATATTCATTGTTGTCAAGATACATGTAGTTGTGATGATGCATTAGAAATTTTGTGTCGCAAACATTTAACAATGTTTTGCATACAAATAAAATTTATCACTAAATACACACACATGCTCGCTTTTACATATAACAAAACAATAAATAACAACCCAGAAAACTTAGAAATTTTCTCATAAATTGATAGATTTTTATTTAAGATTTACTTTACAAACATCAGCACAAGCACATAGTACCCTCTCTAATATGTTGGTGTAGGATGTAAAAAACGTATAACAATGAATCAGCATGTTGTTGTTATTATTGCATACTATTGAAATGGGATACCCGATAACCTATAAAACTATTGGGTATATGCAGAAGTGTATAGTGATGTATTTGCCAATGTTTTATTTACCTTGTGAACACAAAGGTAACTATTTACTTTCAACTTCAAGTATATATTACATACGAATCTAAAAACAATTTTGACAATCAAATATATTTTGTTTGGATTTTTCATTTTAAGGTATTTTCAGACTACAATGCTGAACAAGTAAGAAATTATAGTCGGGCGAGGCCGACCATATAATACCCTGCACCTTTGACAAAAATATAATGTGATTTAGTTGCCATAATAAAGCATTTAATTTGAATTGTACTTTGTCTTAGATATACATACTTAAGCCGTTTATTGTTGAAAAAAATTGTGGACATTTAAGTGAAATTTTGATGGGGGCTTTTCATAGGGGCTAGGGTCATATGAGAACCTATTATTATGGAATTCGTGGGGGTCATCAAGTCGTGCATACAACTTGGTTATTGCAGCTTTTTGTCGAGATATGAGTATATTAAACATAATTATGAATTTAAAAGCCCTATTCGGCGGGTTCAGTTGTATGGGGGCTAGGTGAAATAATGGACCGATGTAAACCATTTTCAACAGACTACATCTTCCGTACCATAAAAGATCATGTGCCAAATTTTATTGCATTATCTCCAAAATTGCGACCTGTAGTTTGATTACATGTTTTAAAAGCCCTATTCGAGGGGTTCAGTTGTATGGGGGCTAGGTGAAATAATGGACCGATGTTAACCATTTTCAATAGGCTTCCTCCCTGGGACAATAGAAGATCATGTATTAAATTTTATTGAATTATCTTCAAAATTGCGACCTGTAGTTTGATTACAAGTTTTAAAAGCCCTATTCGGGGGTTCAGTTGTATGGGGGCTAGGTAAAATAATGGACCGATGGTAACCATTTTCAATAGGCTTCGTCTACGGTACCATAAAAGATCATGTGCCAAATTTCATTGAATTATCTCCAAAATTGCGACCTGTAGTTTGATTACAAGTTTTAAAAGCCCTATTCGAGGGGTTCAGTTGTATGGGGGCTAGGTGAAATAATGGACCGAGGTAAACCATTTTCAACAGGCTACATCTTCCGTACCATAAAAGATCATGTGCCAAATATTATTGCATTATCTCCAAAATTGCGACCTGTAGTTTGATTACAAGTTTTAAAAGCCCTATTCGAGGGGTTCAGTTGTATGGGGGCTAGGTGAAATAATAGACCGATGTTAACCATTTTCAATAGGCTTCCTCCCTGGGACAATAGAAGATCATGTACTAAATTTCATTGAATTATCTTCAAAATTGCGACCTGTAGTTTGATTACAAGGATTACAAGCCCTATTGGGGGGTTCAGTTGTATGGGGGCCAGGTGAAATAATGGACCGATCTTAGCCATTTTCAATAGGCTTTGTCCCTGGGACAGTAGAAGATCATGTACCAAATTTCATTGAATTATCTTCAAAATTGCGACCTGTAGTTTGATTACAAGGTTTACATGGACGGACGGACAGACGGACGGACATAGCTAAATCGACTCAGAAAATGATTCTGAGCCGATTGGTATACTTTAAGGTGGGTATAGGACCAATATTATTGTGCGTTACAAACATCAGCACAAACCCAATATACCCTCCCCACTAAAGTGGTGTAGGGTATAATAAGGATAATTTTGTTTAAATTTTAACAGACTGAATAACAAAATACATACGTTTAAATATTGTTTACTAACACGTTTGTTATATTTGGCATAGACATGTATTGGTAAGAAGTGGTATTTTCGTACGAATTCTTGAGATCTATTAATAGTGGAGTTGATTAAGCTCTGTCCATCTGTCTGTTCCCATATCCATTCGTTTGTTCGTCTATTTGTTTAATTTAAATTTTTAAACATCTCAGATATGTTCGGGACCCAAGTCTTCAATAATTCTCTTAGATATGCAGAGATAAAGAAGCTTCCTATTTTAAATCATATTTTTAATTTCAATTGAAATACATGCGCAATATTAATAATATTTAACATTTACAAAGAAATTTTTTGTAATAAAATGTTAAACTTTTCCTTATTGTAAAACTGCGCGTATTGTTTTTTCTACCCCCTGTAGGAAACTGTTTATTACTTATTCAATCCTACTCGCAAAATATTTCAACTACATATGTGGGTATGTAAATACATACATACATACATACAGTGTCTCTCATAAGTATTCGAATTTAATGTATTATGAAAACAGACATAATTTTATAATAGATTTTGTGGGAAAAATAAATAAATAAATTTATTATGTTGTCCAGACAGTCCTTAAATTTTATACCACATTTTAAAAATTAAAAAAAAAATAATTTACTTAAACTAATTTAACTTTTTTTAAAAAAAGTGCAAAAAATAGCTTCACAAAATTATTCGAATTTTTTGTATAAATCATATTTAGATTAGCATTATGAAGTAAAAATAAATAATTAAAATGAAATTAATGTTTTGTATAGTAGCCTTTGTTTTTAAAAACAACTTCCAAGCGTCGTGGGACCGTTTCTACCAATTTATAGAATAGTTCTGGCGTTAATATGTCCCATTCTTCATGCAAAGCAACAGTATGGTGGTTTTAGAGGATAATGAGTGATATAAAAGTTGTTCTTGTAAATATAACCACAAATTTTCAATGGAGTTTAATTCCAGACATTAACTCCATTGAAAATTTGGTGAAAGAAGATACTTAGTGTTGTAAATGATCAACATTTTCACGTACCAGGTCGTGTATTTTGAATCGTTTTTCTGTTGAAAAATAAATTGAATGGGTTGTAGCCCCATTTTGGTGGTACTAGCATGCAAATTCTGCTCTAAAATTGACAAGTGGACCTTCTAGTCTATAATTACAATAATAAATTTTAGCAGTCCAACACCGTGGACGGACACAGAACCCCAAAATATGGCAGAGCAACTTGGGTCCTTTACAGTTGGTTTTAAGTTAGATAATTCCAAGGCATCTCCAAGCTTTCGCCATATCATTTGACGACCATCTGAGCCAAAAATATTATATTTGTTCTAATCGTCGAAGATAACTTCCTTCCAGAATCCAATATTCTTACTTATGAGTCTATTTGCGGAGTCGAGACACTTAACATCGATTAACTTCGATATGAGCGGTTTCCACCTTGGTACTTGACCATGCAAATTATTGCTCCCTAGTACTTTGCCCACAATTTCGACACTAATTTTTATTCACAGGACTGTCATGAGTTCGTTGTTAATTTTTGGAGCTGATAGATGAAGGTTCCTTCGGTATTTCCTCAGTATTTCTCTGTCGTCCTGTATTGACAGCAGTTTTGGACGACTTGATAATGGTAAATACTCAATGGAATTCTTTGTTCCATGCGTGTAATGACAAAATATATTGTCAATGGGAATCTATCAACCATTTCCTATATGTATTTAATTGATCGGCCTTGATTATACAGATATAAACTAATTTTTTAATTTGAATTGATCAACTCTTTTTCTTTGAACATTTTAAGCGCTTACACAGGAAGGATTTACAACATAATTATGCCAATTTCCAAAAAATATAATGTTAAATATTCCATATAACCACTACCTGCATAATGGGTTAATTAATGGGCAATAAAACACGTGTTCAAGGATTCTAAAAAAGTTCTTAGAAAAAATTCGAATATTTTTGCGCAGTACCTGAAATGACCCTTTTTGGGTTTTTTCCATTTTCTTGGAAACCATTAATGAGTTTTTATTACTTTTTTTTGTATTTCGTAGAAATAATATAAATTAATAAAATTTCATTAAAACATTTTAAATACTATTATTATTTTTAAAGTAACATCATAAAATAACACAGTAATTCATAAAAATAATAAATTCGAATATTTATGTGAGACACTGTATGTATATCACTTTCATTGTTTACATCAACTTTATTAATTTGTAACAATTAAAGTTATTTCAATAATAACATTTTGAATTATTTATTATATATTGAACTATTCCATTCAATTGAGATTCATACATTACAATTTCAATTAATTATGATTGTTTTTCTACATATTTTTGTATGTAGACTAATTAAATAAGATGATGCTATTTAAATCTTCATTTAATGCCTTTTCATTACAGAAAATTTTTCAATGAACAATGGCAAATAATTTATTTATTTATTGAATCGTTGTTTTGTAGAATAAATAAATATAAAAGAACATACGCTTCTTTACTCTATTTTTTCTGCAGATAATAATTGCTTATACTTGGGCCATGTAAAATATGTTTTTGCAGCTGGAAATATTTTATACATTTTTGTTATATTATAAAATTTCTGTTTAATGATTGTTTTTTTACTCAACTGCATAAATCTCTTAACTTTATTACTATTCAAAAAGCAAACAAATTGGGGTGTAATCCTTATAATGATAATTGTGTTAATTATCATCATATCTTAATGATCATTGCAGGATTTGCAAGACAGTCAGTCAATGTAAATATAATTTCTGGATAAATATAGAAAAAATCATGTTGAACATTTAAAATCTATAGAATTTGTATTTTTGGTCAATGGATTAAAGACGTCATTTTAATCATGGAAAATTTTATAAATTTTTAAATAAATTTTCCCTTTAAAGAAAAGTTACTATAATTTTTTTTTTGTAAAAATTGTTCGATAAATTTTCCTTCATAGAAAATTTTCGTTATATTTAATTTTTATAGAAAATTTTCGTTTAATTTTATTTTTATAGAAAATTCTTGTTAAATTTTATTTTTATAGAAAATTTTCGTTAAATTTTATTTTATAGAAAATTTTCGTTAAATTTTATTTTTATAGAAAATTTTCGTTAAATTTTATTTTTATAGAAAATTTTCGTTAAATTTTATTTTTATAGAAAATTTTCGTTAAATTTTATTTTTATAGAAAATTTTCGTTAAATTTATTTTTATAGAAAATTTTCGTTAAACTATATTTTTATAGAAAATTTTCGTTAAACTATATTTTATAGAAAATTTTCGTTAAACTATATTTTTATAGAAAATTTTCGTTAAACTATATTTTTATAGAAAATTTTCGTTAAACTTTATTTTTATAGAAAATTTTCGTTAAACTTTATTTTTATAGAAAATTTTCGTTAAACTTTATTTTTATAGAAAATTTTCGTTAAACTTTATTTTTATAGAAAATTTTCGTTAAACTTTATTTTTATAGAAAATTTTCGTTAAACTTTATTTTTATAGAAAATTTTCGTTAAACTTTATTTTTATAGAAAATTTTCGTTAAATTATATTTTTATAGAAAATGTTCGTTAAATTTTATTTTTATAGAAAATTTTCGTTAAATTTTATTTTTATAGAAAATTTTCGTTAAATTTTATTTTTATAGAAAATTTTCGTTAAATTTTATTTTTATAGAAAATTTTCGTTAAATTTTATTTTTATAGAAAATTTTCGTTAAATTTTATTTTTATAGAAAATTTTCGTTAAATTTTATTTTTATAGAAAATTTTCGTTAAATTTTATTTTTATAGAAAATTTTCGTTAAATTTATTTTTATAGAAAATTTTCGTTAAATTTTATTTTATAGAAAATTTTCGTTAAATTTTATTTTTATAGAAAATTTTCGTTAAATTTTATTTTTATAGAAAATTTTCGTTAAACTTTATTTTTATAGAAAATTTTCGTTAAACTTTATTTTTATAGAAAATTTTCGTTAAATTATATTTTTATAGAAAATGTTCGTTAAATTATATTTTTATAGAAATGTTCGTTAAATTATATTTTTATAGAAAATTTTTGTTAAATTTTATTTTTATAGAAAATTTTCGTTAAATTTTATTTTCAAAGAAAATTTTTGTTAAATTTTATTTTCAAAGAAAATTTTTGTTAAATTTTATTTTCAAAGAAAATTTTTGTTAAATTTTATTTTCAAAGAAAATTTTTGATAAATTTTATTTTCAAAGAAAATTTTTGTTAAATTTTATTTTCAAAGAAAATTTTTGTTAAATTTTATTTTCAAAGAAAATTTTTGTTAAATTTCATTTTCAAAGAAAATTTTTGTTAAATTGTATTTTCATAGAAAATTTTCGTTATATTTAATTTTTATAGAAAATTTTCGTTAAATTTTATTTTTATAGAAAATTTTTGTTAAATTTTATTTTCATAAAAGATATTCGTTCAATTTTATTTTCATAGAAAATTTTCGTTAAATTTTATATTCATAGAAAATGTTCGATAAATTTTATTTTCATAGAAAATGTTCGTTAAATTTTCTTTTTATAGAAAATTTTCGTTAAATTTTATTTTTATAGAAAATTTTCGTTAAATTTTATTTTTATAGAAAATTTTCGTAAAATTTTATTTTTATAGAAAGTTTTCGTAAAATTTTATTTTTATAGAAAATTTTCGTTAAATTTTATTTTTATAGAAAATTTTCGTTAAATTTTATTTTTATAGAAATTTTCGTTAAATTTTATTTTATAGAAAATTTTCGTTAAATTTTATTTTTATAGAAATTTTCGTTAAATTTTATTTTTATAGAAAATTTTCGTTAAATTTTATTTTTATAGAAAATTTCGTTAAATTTATTTTTATAGAAAATTTTCGTTAATTTTATTTTATAGAAAATTTTCGTTAAATTTTATTTTTATAGAAAATTTTCGTTAAATTTTATTTTTATAGAAAATTTTCGTTAAATTTTATTTTTATAGAAAATTTTCGTTAAATTTATTTTTATAGAAATTTTCGTTAAACTATATTTTTATAGAAAATTTTCGTTAAACTATATTTTTATAGAAAATTTTCGTTAAACTATATTTTTATAGAAAATTTTCGTTAAACTATATTTTTATAGAAAATTTTCGTTAAACTTATTTTTATAGAAAATTTTCGTTAAACTTTATTTTTATAGAAAATTTTCGTTAAACTTTTATATTTTCGTTACTTTATAGAAAATTTTCGTTAAACTTTATTTTTATAGAAATTTTCGTTAAACTTTATTTTTATAGAAAATTTTCGTTAAACTTTATTTTTATAGAAAATTTTCGTTAAACTTTATTTTTATAGAAAATTTTCGTTAAACTTATTTTTATAGAAAATTTTCGTTAAACTTTATTTTTATAGAAAATTTTCGTTAAACTTTATTTTTATAGAAAATTTTCGTTAAACTTTATTTTTATAGAAAATTTTCGTTAAATTATATTTTTATAGAAAATTTTCGTTAAATTTTATTTTTATAGAAAATTTTCGTTAAATTTTATTTTTATAGAAAATTTTCGTTAAATTTTATTTTTATAGAAAATTTTCGTTAAATTTTATTTTTATAGAAAATTTTCGTTAAATTTTATTTTTATAGAAATTTTCGTTAAATTTTATTTTTATAGAAAATTTTCGTTAAATTTTATTTTTATAGAAAATTTTCGTTAAATTTTATTTTTATAGAAAATTTCGTTAAATTTTATTTTTATAGAAATTAATTTAATTTCGTTAAATTTTATTTTTATAGAAAATTTTCGTTAAATTTTATTTTTATAGAAAATTTTCGTTAAATTTTATTTTATAGAAAATTTTCGTTAAATTTTATTTTTATAGAAAATTTTCGTTAAATTTTATTTTTATAGAAAATTTTCGTTAAACTTTATTTTTATAGAAAATTTTCGTTAAACTTTATTTTTATAGAAAATTTTCGTTAAACTTTATTTTTATAGAAAATTTTCGTTAAATTATATTTTTATAGAAAATGTTCGTTAAATTATATTTTTATAGAAAATGTTCGTTAAATTATATTTTTATAGAAAATTTTTGTTAAATTTTATTTTTATAGAAAATTTTCGTTAAATTTTATTTTCAAAGAAAATTTTTGTTAAATTTTATTTTCAAAGAAAATTTTTGTTAAATTTTATTTTCAAAGAAAATTTTTGTTAAATTTTATTTTCAAAGAAAATTTTTGTTAAATTTTATTTTCAAAGAAAATTTTTGTTAAATTTCATTTTCAAAGAAAATTTTTGTTAAATTGTATTTTCATAGAAAATTTTCGTTATATTTAATTTTTATAGAAAATTTTCGTTAAATTTTATTTTTATAGAAAATTTTTGTTAAATTTTATTTTCATAAAAGATATTCGTTCAATTTTATTTTCATAGAAAATTTTCGTTAAATTTTATATTCATAGAAAATGTTCGATAAATTTTATTTTCATAGAAAATTTTCGTTAAATTTTCTTTTTATAGAAAATTTTCGTTAAATTTTATTTTTATAGAAAATTTTCGTTAAATTTTATTTTTATAGAAAATTTTCGTAAAATTTTATTTTTATAGAAAGTTTTCATGAAATTAGCTCTTTATAGAAATTTTTCCCGGTGCTTTTTATAAAAAATTCTCGTAAAATTTTCTTTTTGTAGAAAATTTTCGTTAAATTTTCTTTTTTAGAAAATTTTTGATAAATTTTCATTTTTAGAAAATTTTTAATATATTTTCTTCTTCATTTCAATATTTAAAAACAAAATTTATTTTACAAAAAAGTGTTTAAACGTATTTCGTTAAGTGTATTATAGTAAAAGTTTCTGTAAACTATTTGCATAAACTCATAATAGTTATAACATGTGTTTAACAAATCGTTTTACATCTAAAATATGAAAATATTTTAAAATAATTTTATTCCTCCTTTTTGTAGTTACAGACATACAAACTTCCTTAAAATACATTCAAAACTATTTTATTATGAAACAACTGTAAATAAATGTAATTTTTATAATATAGCTACAAGCTGTTTTTTTTAATTATTTCCCCTTTTAACTGGTTGTTTCCATTAAATATGTATTTGTGTGAAAGTTTTTTCTTAAAACAAACAGGTAAAGTTCCCTTTTCCATAAAAAATACTCATAAATAGTTGAGGTCTTATTATATGTTATAGAAAATACAAGTGGTAGTTTAGTAAAAACATAAACTTTTTAAAATATGAAACAACCAGCCTCAACATTTTGTGGAGAAATCCAAGCAAGTGGAAAAAGATGTGAGATATTTCTTGTCAAAATGAAAATAACGATAATTATTAAACCATGATGTACTATTTTTGATCCTAATTTTGACAGGAAAAGTCAACCATAACCATTGAGGAAGAAAAATAAGTATGTTCTTATTGTTAAGAATTTTATGAAAAAACTCAAATATTTTATGTTTGTGCTAAATAAGTTGTGTTTATTTTGAAATTTATAAATGTCTTACAGCATTTTTAATATCTTAATTAAATGTCTTTTAAAGTGGGGAATTTTAAATAAGAACTAGGAAATTACAGGCCTTCAAACATTCTGCTATGGGTAAGTGATGTATAAACTCATTTGGGTTGATCTAATTGAATCATAGCAAAGATCAGTAGATATGAAGATATTGTCTGATTCATGTTCTAACTTTGACTTTGTTGTAGATAATAAGATAGATGTACTAATTGGCATAAATTTTGCGTAGGGTGTTTAAAACAGCTACTAATTAAATGACTTTTAAAGTTGAAATTAGTATTTTTAAATAATAACTAGGAAAATACAGGTGTTCAAACATTCTGCTAAGGGTGACTGATCTATAAACTCATTCGGATTGATCTAACTGAATCATTCATTTCACTTATTAACCAAAACTCTGGCTTATATTCAGAATGTCGAATAAATCTAACTGAATCATAGCAAAGGTCTGTAGTTATGAAGAATCGATATGTTGGTATTGTTGGTTTTGCCTTTGTTCTAGATACTGAGTAATTACAAGCTTTGACACTAATTGGCATAAATTTCATGTAGGGTGTTTTAAAACAGCTGTAAACCTATTAAGTTTAAATTTATTTTATATTGTTTTCTTTAAAGACAATTTTACCCTGCTAAATTTACAGAGAAAAATTTATGCATAAACAAGTCAACAAGGTGCAGACATTAGTACAAGAAGAATTACTTTTAGAAAAAACAAAAACAATCTCAAAGAAATTATATTAAATTAAAAATGCAATTTCAAAAATATCCTACAGAAATAAACTAAAGTGCAGTCTTGTTCATAGCTAATGTGTTTTAAATTATTGTGTGGTTCGACTGATCTAATTCTCTGTACAACCTCGTTCGTCTCTATACTGCCTATAAAATTATATGAATTTGCACAAGTGTTTAATTTAAGGAATTTTGTAAAAATATTTATACATTTGCTTATATTTCAAGTACTACGTACAACTATACGTATGAGTGTTTATAAAATCTTCATACGCACTGATGGCAAAGTCTTGTATTTATGTTTATGTTTAGTATAACAACAAAGAATGACAAAAACAACACACAAGTACCAACATGACTATCTGATATAAATAGAAAATAATGTATTCGTCCCCATGTTAATGGTTGTTTTTATACCCTCCAGCACCATCAGTGGTGATAGAGGGTATATATAACTTTGTCATTCCGTGTGTAACACCAAGAAATATTCATCTGAGACCCAACAAAGTATATATATTCTGGGTCCTTATCAAATTCTGAGTCGATTTAGCTACGTCCGTCTGTCCGTCTGTCTGTGTAAAACACGATAAAACGAAGCAATAGAGCTTAACCAAATTCACCCAAAATGTTCTTCATTTTCCTAAGTTGTTTGGTATTGCAAATGGGCAAAATCGGTTCACACCGGGAAAAGTTATGAATCAAAATTTAAAACAACCTCGGAAAAAAATAAGCATTTTTTACACATTCTGATGTAATTTTCTCGAAAACTATGTAAGATAATTCCATGGAAATCACCATACATTCGTTTCTGCACAAGATCTTGATCTCTGCTGAAAATTGCCAGAATCGGTCCACAATTTCATATACCTCCCATACAAAAGTACATATTCCCGGAAAATGGGTTTTTTGTTAATAACTTCTGCCACAATGTCGATATCTTCACAAAATTTTACAAATTAAAATCTTATGTCAATAGAATTCTTTCAGAGGAAAAATTTTATGCATCGGTCCATAATTGGACATAGCTCCCATACAAGGTTCCCTCCCGAAAATCACTTAAACACGCATAACACATTACTAAATTAAGATATCCATATAAAATTTGGTATAAGTATTGCCCATATACATAGAAATATTACTGTGAAATTTTTTTCCGATCGGTCCATAATTGGTCATAGCTCCCATACAAGGTCCCCTCCCGAAAATCACTTAAACGCGCATAACTCAGTACTAAATTAAGATATCTATATAAAATTTGGTATAAGTATTGCCCATATGCATAGAAATATTACTGTGAAATTTTTTTCCGATCGGTCCATAATTGGTCATAGCTCCCGTACAAGGTCCCCTCTCGAAAATCACTTAAACGCGCTTAACTCATAACTAAATTAAGATATCCATATAAAATTTATTACAAATATTACTCATATGCACAGAAATATTATTGTGAAATTTTTTTCCGATCGGTCCATAATTGGTCATAGCTCCCATACAAGGTCCCCTCCCGAAAATCACTTAAACGCGCATAACTCATTACTAAATCCAGATATCCATATAAAATTTGGTACAAGTATTGCCCATATGCATAGAAACATTGCTGTGAAATTGTTTTCCGATAGGTCCATAATTGGTCATAGCTCCCATACAAGGTCCGCTCTCGAAAATCACTTAAACGCGCATAACACATTACTAAATTAAGATATCCATATAAGGTTTGGTATAAGTATTGCCCATATGCATAGAAATGTTACTGTGAAATTTTTTTCCGATCGGTTCATAATTGGTCATAGCTCCCATACAAGGTCCCCTCCCGAAAATCACTTAAAAGCGCTTAACTCATTACTAAATTAAGATATCAATATAAAATTTGGCACAAGTATTGCCCATATACATAGAAATATTACTGAAAATGTTTTTCCGATCGGTCCATAATTGGTCATAGCTCCCATACAAGGTCCCCTCCCGAAAATCACTTAAACGCGCATAACTCATTACTTAATTAAGATACCCATATGGTACAAATATTACTCATATGCACAGAAATATTACAGATAATTTTTTTTCCGATCGGTCCATAACTGGTCATAGCTCCCATACAAGGTCCCCTCCCGAAAATCACTTAAACGCACATAACTCATTACTAAATTAAGATATCCATATAAAGTTTGGCAGAAATATTGCTCATATACAGAGAAATATTACTGTGAAATTGTTTTCCTATCGATCCATAATTGATCATAGCTCCCATACAAGGTCCCTTTCAGAAAAACACTTAAAGGCACATAACTCATTACCAAATAATGATGTAAATAAATACTATTTTTGTTCATAAATACTATTTTGTAATGCAAAAAGCACTTAATGTTATTTCAAAAATTTTTCACGATCGGTCTATATTTGGTCATATCTCTCATACTAGGTCCTGCCCCTAAAAGCGCTTTAACCGTATTTAACTATTTGCATTATCAATTTGTGTAGAACAAAATTATATACATATATGTATGTATTTTTAAAATCCTTAAATCTTTCACACACATGCATACATGCAAATATGAGATATCGCTAAAGCATATTTTAGGGCGCTATAAAAATTTAAATGAAAGTGGCGTTTCTAATATTCAATAAATCTTGGAATTGTAGTAGATTTAAGCTGTTTAAATCTTGGGATTTTTCTATTTAAGACATGAGAAAACTTATTTCTACAAATATTTTATTAATTAGAAATGTATTAATACAAAAGTTGCTGGTATTTAAGATTCGGCTCAGCCGAATATAGCACTCTAACTTGTTGCAATTGTTTTTTTACAACACAAATATTTTTATATGATGGTGAAAGGTAGACACCGCTTAACTAATATACTTATATGTAAATTTTTTGAATACTATTCAGATACTGTAGCAAATGTATGTCTTTTTCATGCTAAATATAATGGGCATCATTATCTTAAGTTCGAAAATATTGTTAGTTAGGTAGAGTAAAACTTTCACTATAAAAATTAATTTTGGCCAATATTTTAGTTGAAATTTTTTTGTGTTTAGAAGAGAGTCTATAGAACATATATACCTGTATTACATATATTACTTTGTACCAGTATATATTTTACCACATTTGCTTTTGTACAACTGAAACACATACCTTTTTTCAGGAAATCATAATAATTGTTATGCCCTTACTTGGAAGCAAAATATTTGTTTTGGCCTTACCTGGAAATCTCTTTGTTTTTTGAAGTTATAAGCAGAAAAAAACTTGGTTTACAAAAAAAATTATAAACGAAGAACTTTTAGAAATAATTTCAAACAATTGTAGAAAAATTTTTATTACGGAGATAAAAATACAAACAAATTTTAACAACAAAAGAGAAGTTCTATTAATAAATAGATAATCTCTAGAAAATATTTTATAAAATTTAGAAACAATTAAGAAAATTTCTATAAAAAGATAAAGTTGCGAAAATATTCCGTGACAAACAAATTTTCTAAAAATTTTCTATATCTATGGAAAACTTCCTATTAAAAGCTAATTTTCAGAAAACTTTGTATAAAAAGCAAAAGCTAATTTTGAGAAAATTTTCTATAAAAAGATAATTTTAAGGAAATTTTCTATAAAAGATCAATTTGAGAAAATAATCCATAAAAAGATAATTTTGCGAAAATTTTATATAAAAAGAAAATTTTGTGGATATTTTTTATGAAACAATAATTTTACGATAATTTTATATAAAAGATAATTTTTTGGAAATTTTCTATAAAAGGATAATTTTGTGAAAATTTTATATAAATAAATATTTTTGTGGAAATTTAATATAAAAGGATAATTTTTATAAAAGGATAATTTTGCGAAAATTTTATACAAAAAGATAATTTTTATACAAAAAGACAAAATTTCCCAAAAATATTTAAAGAAATTAGTTTCACTTGTTTTTCTTATAGAAAATTCTCCAAAAATGTTCTCTTTCACTTTGCAAGCTTAATTATAAGTTAATAAAATAGTTAGTTAGTTAGTTAGTTAGTTAGATAGTTAGTAGTAGTTAGTTAGTTAGTTAGTTAGTTAGTTAGTTAGTAGTAGTTAGTTAGTTAGTTAGTTAGTTAGTTAGTTAGTTAGTTAGTTAGTTAGTTAGTTAGTTAGTTAAGTTAGTTAGTTAGTTAGTTAGTTAGTTTAGTTAGTTAGTTAGTTAGTTAGTAGTTAGTTAGTTAGTTAGTAGTTAGTTAGTTAGTTAGTTAGTTAGTTAGTTAGTTAGTTAGTTAGTTAGTAGTTAGTTAGTTAGTTAGTTAGTTAGTTAGTAGTTAGTTAGTTAGTTAGTTAGTTAGTAGTTAGTTAGTTAGTTAGTAGTTAGTTAGTTAGTCTTAGTTAGTTAGTTAGTTAGTTAGTTAGTTAGTTAGTTAGTAGTAGTTAGTTAGTTAGTTAGTTAGTTAGTTAGTTAGTTAGTAGTTAGTAGTTAGTTAGTTAGTTAGTAGTTAGTTAGTTAGTTAGTTAGTTAGTTAGTTAGTTAGTTAGTTCGTTAGTTAGTTCGTTAGTTAGTTAGTTAGTTAGTTAGTTAGTTAGTTAGTTAGTTAGTTAGTTAGTTAGTTAGTTAGTTAGTTAGTTAGTTAGTTAGTTAGTAGTTAGTTAGTAGTTAGTTAGTTAGTTAGTTCGTTAGTTAGTTAGTTCGTCGTTAGTTAGTTCGTTAGTTAGTTAGGTTAGTTAGTTAGTTAGTTCGTTAGTTAGTTCGTTAGTTAGTAGTTAGTTAGTTAGTTAGTAGTTAAGTTAGTTAGTTTAGTTAGTTAGTAGTTAGTAGATTAGTTAGTTAGTTCGTTAGTTAGTTAGTTAGTTAGTTAGTTAGTTCGTTAGTAGTTAGGTTAGTTAGTTAGTTAGTCAGTTAGTTAGTTAGTTCGTAGTAGTTAGTTAGTTAGTTAGTTAGTTAGTTAGTTAGTAGTTAGTTAGTTAGTAGTAGTTAGTTAGTTAGTTAGTTAGTAGTTAGTTAATTGATCACAACATTTGCGAGTTTAGTGTTTGAATTGCTGCAATTTATTTGTTATATTTTTCAGTTGTTAGCTTTTCCAACCACTTTTCCTTTTCCTTCATTTTTATACCCTCCACCACCATCAGTGGTGATAGAGGGTATATATAAGTTTGTCGTTCCGTGTGTAACACCAAGAAATATTCATCTAAGACCCAACAAAGTATATATATTCTGGGTCCTTATGAAATTCTGAGTCGATTTAGCTATGTCCGTCTGTCCGTCTGTCTGTCTGTCTGTCTGTGTAAAACACGCTCACGTTAAAACTAAGCAAAGGAAATCAACCAAATTCACCCAAAATATTTATTATTATTCTAAGCAGTTTGGTATTGAAAATCAGCAAAATCGGTTCACGACGTAAAAAGTTATGAGTAAAAATTTCAGACTACCTCGAAAAAAATTACGTTTTTTTCATAATTCTTTTGAAGTTTTCTCAGAAACTACCAAAGATATTTCGATGTATTTTGTCACACTTTATTTTTTCATGGCAGTGATCAATTATGTTGAAAATCTTTAGAATCGATCGAATATTTCCCATAGCCCCCATACAAAGGTATATATTCCCGGAAATTAATTTATCGTTAATAACTCCCTCAAATATATCGGTATCAACACAAAATTTTATACATGCAAATATAATATGAACAGAAATCATACTGTCAACGTAGATCTCAGTCGGTCCACAATTGGTCATAGCTCCCATACAAGGTCCACTTCCGAAAATCACCTAAACGCACATATTTTATTGATGAATAAAGCTATTGTGATAAAATTCGAGTTAAATATGTTTTATGTACATACAAATCATTCTACTAAATTTTTTACGGATCGGTCCATTATTGGTCATAGCTCCCATATAAGGCCCACTTCCGAAAATCGTTTAAAAGCTCATATTTCATTGTCATATAAAGCTATCTTGATGAAATTCGACACAAATATGTTTAGTCTAAATATAAATCACCCTACGAAATTTTTTACGGATAGGTCCATAATTGGTCATAGCTCCCATATAAAGTCCCCTTCCGAAAATCACTTCAACACATATATTTCATTGAATTCTAAAGCTATTGGGACCAAATTCGACAAAAATACGTTTTGTGTACATTCAATTCATTTCACCAAATTTTTTACGGATCGGTCCATTATTGGTCATAGCTCCCATATAAGGCTCACTTCCGAAAATCACTTAAAAGCACATATTTCATTGTCAAATAAAACTATCGTGATAAAATTCGATATAAATATATTTCGTATAAATAACAATTATTCTACTAAATTTTATCCGGATAGGCCCATAATTGGTCATAGCTCCCATATAAGGTCCACTTCCAAAAATCACTTAAACACATATATTTCATTGAATTCTAAAGCTATTGGGATAAAATTCGACAAAAATACGTTTTGTGTACATTCAAATCATTTCACCAAATTTTTTACGGATCGGTCCATTATTGGTCATAGCTCCCATATAAGGCCCACTTCCGAAAATCACTTAAAAGCACATATTTCATTGTCAAATAAAGTTATCTTGATAAAATTCGACACAAATATGTTTTGTCTTTATATGAATCACTCTACGAAAATTTTTCCGGATAGGCTCCCATAGAGGGTCCACTTACGAAAATCACTTAAACGCACATATTTCTTTGAATAATAAACTATCTGGATAAAGTACGACTTGAATATGTTTTGTGAGCATATAAATCATTCTACCAGATTTTTTCCTGATTGTTCCATATATGGTAATAGCTCCTTCAAAAAAATCACTTAAACGCACATATTTCATTATCAAATAAAGATATAAAGATAAAATTCGACAAAAATATGTTTTGTGTAAGGTCATAGCTCCTATACATATAAAGTTCACTTCCGAAAATCACTTAAACGCACATATTTCATTAATTAATAAATCTATTGTAGTAAAATTCGACTTGATTTTTTTTTTTTTGGCATATAAATCATTATACGAAATTTTTTTCTTATCGGTTGATAATTGGTCACAACTCCCATATAAGGACCATTTATGAAAATTACTCAAATGCACATTAACAATCAAAGTTATCGGGATAAAATTCGACATAAATGTGTATTTTGTATATATAAATCATTCTACGGATTTTTTCTTCCGGATCGGTCCATAGGTTGTCTTAGCTCCCATAAAAGGCATACTTCTGAAAATCACTTAATACCACTTAATTCGTAATTAAATTATTATATCCGGATAAAATTCAAAATGAGTATGTTCTGTGTACAGATAAACCATTATATTAAAATGTTTTCAAACTAGCCTATTAATATACATTTTTCTCGACCTAATTAAAATTAGTTTGACATATGCATAAATGTTTGTACCCTCAATAAGGAAACAAAAATTTTGCCAAGTTATCTAAAAATTAGATAGTTAAATGGGTTTCAATAAAAAGTAGCTTGCTGGTGGAGGGTATTTAAGATTCGGCATAGCCGAATATAACGCTCTAACTTGTTTTGTCTGCTGTCTGCTGTCTGTTGTTATAATTTATTTATTTATTTGCTTTTGCTCATTTTTTTGTATGTTAAAAAAAAAGCAAAAATAAAATTCGCTTTTAAAACACAAATAGATAAACTACACGTACAAAAGATATTTGTAAAGAGTTATAAAATAATAAATAAAAGTTGGAGGTTTCATTATTGATTATGAATTGTTTTTAAAGTTGGCAATTTATGGCAAATAAATGTTAAACTTATTGAAATGTTTATAGTCACATACAAAATAATTTATTAGATATTATGGGTTTGAAAAACATTTTTGAAATATTATATAACTCTTTGAAATATTATATATAATATAATTTTTTAAATTGATTGATGTTTAAAATACAATTGAAAAATATTTTAATATTGTTTGGAAATAAAATACTAAGCAGATATTTTAGTTACCCAAAACAATTAATTTTATGATTAAAATAAAGAATTTATAGAAATTAAATTAAATAAATTTATTGTTTAAAAAAAATATATTTTCAAAATTTAAGTGGTTATAGTTTTTTAAACCTTATGAACAAAATTGTTGTAGAAAAGCAAAGTACATGAATACTAATTTGGTTAATATATTAGGAAATAAGACAACAGAAAAAAACTTTATTTCACCTGATTTACAATTTTTGGTTGCAACTATCAAAATACAAGCCAAAAAATGTTCTTTAATCAAGAAAAAAAAATTAAAAATAAAATAACAATAAACAACACCAGAATAAAATATCACCAAGAAATGTATAATAATGCTTAAAAAAACAAAAGAAATCATGAATAACTGTATTCCAACGGTACCCAAAAGTAAGCATATCATACAAAAAGGGAAAACAACAAAATTAAATTGTTGTTGAAATTGTTTACAAGATACAAATGTTCTTTTAATGTCTGAATAACTGAATGACTTTTGTTTAACTGACTGAATAGATGGATGGATGAATTTTCTTGGGGAAAAAAAGAGTAAACAAAGGAACAGAGAACCAAAGTATAAACAAAACAGGAATGAAAACCAAAACCGGAAAATCTACATAGGACAAAGACAAAAGTCAAGTAAAAATAAATCAAAAGGAAACAAAACAAAAACTTTTCTACGCATATTAAACACTGTGGGCCAAAGTTATGCAAAAGTGGAGTAGGAAGTGTTGAGGATAATAAAAGATAAGAAATAAGAATTTTTTTGTCAACAAGAACTTGCAACAACGTATTTATATGAACCAATTCTCATAAATGTCAGTAGGAAGATTTCAGTTCTTTATTTATTTTAAATTTCATAGATCTACTCGTATTTTAAAGCCAGTAATGAGCGTTAAAGTAATTTTCTTAATGGGATCTTATACGGGGTCGGGGTTAATTATGGACCGATCCTCTTACAATTTGGTGGAGAGTTTTTTGCTTATACAAAACTGGTTAATGTCGAATTTCATTGCGGTTTTCGTATTTCTGAGTTTTAAAGTCTGAGTTTTAAAGTCATTTTCTGAGGGAAAAGTAATTTTCGGGGAACTTTGATGGAGATAGGCTCAATTATGGACCGATCCACATTAAATTTGGTAGAGAGATGTTAGCTCATACAAAAATAGTTTATGTAGAATTTCATAGATCTACTAGTATTTTTAAGCCAGAATTGAGTTTTAAAGTCATTTTCTGAAGGGAACCTTATATCGGGGTAGGGTCAATTATAGACCGATCCTCGTAAAATTTTGTAGAATAATCTTGTTTTATACAAGTCATGTTGCTATCGAATTTCATTGTTTCTTAGGCCAGTAATGAGCGTTAAAATAACTTTCTGATGGGGACCTTATATGGGGGGTAGGGTCAATTATGGACCGATCCCTACAAAATTTGGTAGAGAGGTTCGAGGTCATACAAAACGTATGGCTATGGTGAGTGTTATGTAGTTTCTACAGGGGACCTTATATGGGGAGTAGGGATTATCATGGATTGATCTTCTTAAAACTTGTTGCAAAGATTTCGGTACCTATTGGACCTGTTTATGTCTAATTATATTATTGTAGAGTTATTTTTATACCCACCATCAAAAAAGATGGGGGGTATATTGTTTTTGTCATTCCGTTTGTAACACATTGAAATATTCGTCTAAGACCCATAAAAGTATATATTTTCTGGGTCCTTATAAGATTCTAAGACGATCTAGCCATGTCCGTCCGTCTGTCCGTCTGTCTGTCTGTCTGTTGAAAACACGATAGAGTCCAAATGGAAGCAGCTAGCGAGCTGAAATTTTGCACAGATACTTCTAGTTGATTTGGTATTGTTTGGTATTGAAAATGGGCAATATCGGTCCACAATTTCGCCTAGCCCCCATATAAGGCCCCCTTCAGAAAATGACTTTATCGCTCATAACTTGCTAAGGCAAGAACCAATAGCGGTGAAATTTGGCACAAATATGTTTTATGGGAACCTAAATCTCTTCGTAGAATTTTATAAGGATCGGTCCATAATTGACCCTACCCCCCATATAAAGTCCCCTTCAGAAAATGACTTTATCGCCCATAACTGCCTAAGAAAAGCATCAATAGCGGTGAAATTCGGCACAAACATGTTTTATGGGAACCTAAATCTCTCTGTAAAATTTTATAAGGATCGGTCTATAATTGACCCTACCCCCCATATAAAGTCCCCTTCAGAAAATGACTTTATCGCTCATAACTTGCTAAGGGAAGAACCACTAGCGGTGAAATTCGGCACAAACATGTTTTATAGGAACCTAAATCTCTTTTTAAAATTTTATAAGGATAGGCTCATAATTGACCCTACCCCCCATATAAAGTCCCCTTCAGAAAATGACTTTATCGCCCATAACTGGCTAAGAGAAGCATCAATAGCGGTGAAATTCGGCACAAACATGTTTTATGGGAACCTAAATCTCTTCGTATAATTTTATAAGGATCGGTCCATAATTGACCCTACCCCCCATATAAAGTCCCCTTCAGAAAATGACTTTATCGCTCATAACTTGCTAAGGGAAGAACCAATAGCAGTGAAATTCGGCACAAACATGTTTTATGGGAACCTAAATCTCTTTTTAAAATTTTATAAGGATAGGCTCATAATTGACCCTACCCCCCATATAAAGTCCCCTTCAGAAAATGACTTTATCGCCCATAACTGGCTAAGATAATCATCAATAGTGGTGAAATTCATCACAAACATGTTTTATGGGAACATAAATCTCTCTGTAAAATTTTATAAGGATCGGTCAATAATTGACCCTACCCCCCATATAAAGTCCCATTCAAAAATGACTTTATAGCTCATAACTTGCTAAGGGAAGAACCAATAGCGGTGAAATTCGGCACAAACATGTTTAATGGGAACCTAAATCTCTTTTTTAAATTTTATAAGGATAGGCTCATAATTGACCCTACCCCCCATATAAAGTCCCCTTTAGAAAATGACTTTATCGCCCATAACTGGCTAAGAGAAGCATCAGTAGCGGTGAAATTCGGCACAAACATGTTCTATAGGAACATAAATCTCTCCGTGGAATTTTATAAGGATAGGCCCATAATTGACCCTACCCCCCATATAAAGACCCCTTCAGAAAATGACTTTATCGCCCATAACTGGCTAAGAGAAGCATCAATAGCGGTGAAATTCGGCACAAACATGTTTTATGGGAACATAAATCTCTTTGTAAAATTTTATAAATTTTATAATGCGCATAATTGACCCTACCCCCCATATAAAGTCCCCTTCAGAAAATGACTTTATCGCCCATAACTGGCTAAGAGAAGCATCAATAGCGGTGAAATTCGGCACAAACATGTTTTATGGGAACATAAATCTCTTCATATAATTTTATAAGGATCGGTCCATAATTGACCCTACCCCCCATATAAAGTCCCCTTCAGAAAATGACTTTATCGCCCATGACTGGCTAATAAAAGCATCAATAGCGATGAAATTCGGCACAAACATGTTTTATAAGAATTTAAATCTCTTCGTAAAATTTTATAAGGATCGGTTCATAATTGACCCTACCCCCAATACAAGGGCCCCTTCAGAAAATGACTTTAATGCTCATATCTGACTTTAAGAAACATATGTGCATATATATAGCAATAAAATTCGACATAAAAAATTTTTATAGGAACTAAAATCATGTTCTTAAATTTTATGAGGGTGGGTCCATAATTGACCCTACCCCCCATACAAGGTCTCCTTCAGAAAATGACTTTAAGGCACAAACTAGTTTTGTGTGAGCCCTAAGTTCTTTATAAAATTTTATAAGGATCGGTCCTTAATTAGCCCTATCCCCCTTGTAAGGTCCCCTTCAGAAAATGACTTTAAAGCTCATTACTAGCTTAAAACTGCGAGTACTGAGTACGACATGAACAATTTTCGTATTAGCTACAATCTCTCACTAAATTTTATGGGGATCAGTCTGTAATTGACCATACCCCCCTATAAGGTCCCCTTCGGAAAATTACTTTAACGCTCATTACTGACTCAAAAATGCTATTACAGCAGTGAAATTCTACGTAAACAAGTTTTGTACTAGCCAAAAACTATTTATCGCATTTTATGGAGATCGGTCTATAACTGACCCCACCCTCCATATAAGGTCCCCCTCAGATAGTGACTGTAACGCTCGTTACTGGCTGTAACGCTCAAATGCGACTACAGCGATGAAATTTCACATAAACAAGTTTTGTATGACTTTATGGTTATAAATATTGGATCAAACAAAATTAATATTTTTAATTCGGAAGAGCACGGTCCATGCTTAAGCCTTTATTAAATTCCCTCTTCCAAATATTTCCCTGATGTTCATAATAATATCGACATATGATTCAACATAGATCGATAATATCAATGTTTATTTATAAGGATGATTTGATGGTGGGTATATAAGATTCGGCATGGCCGAATATAACACTCTTACTTGTTTTACCTAAAAACAATAATTGTTTGAAGGGTTCCTTATATGGGGGATAGGGTCAATTATGGTCCTATGTCCCCATAATTCAGAATTTAATTTTAAGAGTCACAAAACTGACTTATGCTAAATTTTGTGGAATTGGCTTCATAAACATCGAATTTGTGAATGTTTGAAGCTATTTACTCAATATTCCGAGGGGGTACATTTGTATGGGGCCTATGTAAATTTTTTTTATTTATTATTTATTTATCATCTAAAATGATAAAATATTTAATTTTTAAAATTATAATATTTTAAATATTTTTTTTTTATTTTTCCAACTTAATTTCTCACACACAATTATCCATCTCTGATTTTAGCATTAACAAAACAATAACATCACACAGCTTTTTATGAAACTTGTTGATCTTGTTCCTTTTTACTTCTATTAACAAGAAAGTGCAAGAACAACATTTACTATATGAAGCTGTATGTTATTGTTGTTATTTCGTTTTGAACAAAAATTTTAATTTTTTTATGAAATTTTCAGAGGTTGTCTCCATTATTTGTGGACCGATTTTGCTGATTTAAAATGGTAAACTTCTCGAAAGGATGTGTGATATAACTGTTAAAGATTTGGGTACCGAAGATATCTGGGGTCTTCAGGAAACTGATTTCAACAAACATTCAGATGGACAGACTGACATAGCTTAATCGACTCAGCTATCCCGGGGAAAATATGTGCTACCACTACATCTACTCTACCGTGACTATAAACTGGTGATGATCAAATGTATCCTCGGCTTTTCTTTGGAATGTTTTGACATGAGGTCAAACTAGAGAACCACAGGACTTGTCCTGGCTGGTCAGTTGGTTAAGGTTCCATCAGGCTTCATGCAGTGTGGTTTAAACCCAAATTCGCGGGAAGAGTAAGTTATAGTTAAAAGACTGATGCACGTTGAAATCTATATTTTGAGATAAATTCGCTGCTGTTGCCGAATGTCAGCAGATACCCCACAGAGGACTGACTGTGGGACTAAGCGTTGGGAATGAGTTGGTGTTAATTGTATATGATACAGGAACTATACCTAGAGTCAGTCTATCGTATGTTGTTCTCTTGTGATAGTGTCGGATAAATGAGATGTGTGCAGGGTTGAATGGTGATGGATAAGAGGTATCTTATACAAGTGGTACCATTGAATTTTACTTCCTTGTCCAGGTATGTTCAGAGTAAACTCTGTTCATACCAGATTTACTACTGTGTATTACTGTAAGTAAGAACAAAGTCTCGACATATTTGATGGATTCGTACTTCGGTCTACCGATTACGTCTCTAGGTGCTGTTTCCGACTTAACAGAGGCCATTCCATCTGCGTGGTTGTAAACGGAAGTGATGTTTTTGAATCTCGGAAGTTAAGCTACGGGGCAGCAATGGTCAGAGATTAAACAGCTCAAGTACTTGAGCATAGTGTACGTATACTGTACCAGATATTCCATATACGTAAATTACCACCTGTGTGTAAGACGCACAATGGGCTCACAAAAGCCTAACCAGTGGTTGAAAAAGTCCACCCCTCTCATGAAAATTTAATTTTCTAACTTTCATTCATGGACATAATTTATAATAATAATTATCGTAAACTATAAATTTATGAATACTCATATTGCCAAATTTGTAAATTTTATTTTTGAGATAAACATTTGTGTGTTTCATATAAAATATTTAACGTAAACAAGTGGATTAATTTATTCATGTAATGAAAGGTGACAAATGTAAGAATCTTAATTTCTAATTGCAATTCCTTTGTTTGATTTGTAGTGTTATATAGAATTCTAAGTTATAATTAATATCTTTTGAAATGTTTGTACTTTGCAAATTATTATTTTATGTAGGAAAGTTGTGTTTTGTTGTTGAAAAAAAGGGTTTCAAAAGAAGAGTTGTAAATTTAAGAGAATTCTTATGATTTCCTTTAGTTAAATTGTTTTGTTACACCCTATTTTCCTAAATTATATAGTAAAATTCTTATCAATAACAATTAAGTTCCTAAAATATGATTTATGCAAATAAAATACACTTCCTTGAAAAGTATTTACAAAATTTACATTCAGAAACCATTTCACAATATTAAAGTACATATAAATATTTAAGTATGTATTTGTTATTTTCAATGGAAGAAACTATTTTGCAAATATCTTAAATATTTTATAAAGAATTTATTATGTGATATTCTATATAACTGTTTAATTTGTATTTTTGAAATAATATGAATTAAATAATAAATTAATTTAAAAGTAATACAGGAAGTATAAAGAATTTGTCATAAATTAAATTTAATATTGTTAAAATGACTAACAAAATTAAGGTTAATTGAAAATTTCAGTTAAGAGATTTCTAACAAATTGTTCACTTAATGATTAATTCTTTGTCATGCAAAAAATTTAAAGATAATTTGCCAAAGAAATTTCTGGAAAAAATTGATGCAAATATTCTGAGAAAAATTTGAGAATTTTTTAAATTACATAATTTTTTTCTTAAATTTGCTTAAATTTTTTAATATTTATTTTATAAATTTTAATTTTTTTTTTTAAATTGGTTGAGTTATTAAAATTTTCTAAAATTTTTTAAACGATTTTTTTTAAGTTGAATTGTAACTTGACTCAGATATGATTAAGCCAGTTATTGTTCAATAAAATTGTGGACATTTAAGTTAAATTTTGAAAGGGGCTTTGTATAAGGGCTAGAGTCAGCATAATTATGAACTTAAAAGCCCTATTTGGGGGTTTAGTTGTATGGGGGCTAGGTGAAATAATGGACCGGTGTTAACCATTTTCAATAGGCTTCGTCCCTGAGGCAATAGAAGATCATGTACAAAATATCATTGAATTATCTTCAAAATTGCGTAATTTGATTACAAGATTTACATGGACAGACAGACAGACAGACAAACGGACGGACGGACGGACGTATGGGCAGACGGACGGACATATTGACTCAGAAATGATTCTAAGACGATTGGTATACTTTAAGGTGCGTATAGGACCAATATTATTGTGCGTTACAAACATCAGCACAAACCCAATATACCCTCCCCTCTAAAGTGGTGTTTCGTATAAATAACTTGAACACATGCTATACGTTTTTGATTTAAGTCATTAACTTTTAATGTATAAAATCTTATTCCAACAACAAGATATAACAATCAAACTGTTTGTTGTTGATTTCACTGTTTTATTATATAATTACAAAAATTCATAGTTTTTGACAATATTTTCATTTGTAGTTATAGAGCACCATTATATCTGGAATTTTCAAAAAATTTATTTAAAAACAAAAACAGACTGATGGATAGACTGACATAGGATATTAATTTCGATAAGCAGTAGTAATGGTGGTTAGCAAAAAACGTAAATGACACACTTTCCAATAGATTTTTAACAGAAGATTCTGTTCTTAAAGACGTTGCAATACTTTGTCACCTCAGTTACCAAAACAAAAATAGGCCAACAACAACTAAATAAATATTTCAGCTACAGTGGATTAAAAATCATCTTTTGCGCCTTATTCAGATACAAAACCTAGTAAGTGGTAAAGAAAATATATAGAAAACGAAAAAACCCAAAAATTAAAAAAAACCTCAACAACAATGAACTTGAGGTTTGTACACATAAAATTTTAAAAAGAATTTTAACAAAATTAAGCAGATAATAAAACGATTTTGTCATTTTCCATTTAATGTTGAAAACAAAAGAAAACCACTCATACTCATCAAACTTACACAGACCTACATTTTACAAAATGATATCAAATTATAACATTTAGGCTAAGGAAATAATGTGGAGCGAGAAGAAAGAGGATGAATAAATGAATGAAAGTGACTGTGAGTATAAGTGTGACTGTAAATGTTCCGTTATCTTAACAAATGGCGGCAATAGGCATGACGATGTTGCTTTTAAAGCTGATGAAGGTTAGTTTAATTGTATTCGAATAGGAGAATGAGTTAGTATAACAATTTATCATAGTCTACTTTAAGGCTAGCAATGAAAAGTGCGCTTTTCATATTGTTCTTTTGGATTTGCGTGGCGTGCTTTCGCTATTGTTTTAATTAAAACCACGATATTAAAAACAACATATATTTTTTATATTTATTTGTTGTTGTTCTTTTTTCGTTTGTTTAACGAATTTATTGCTATTATATATAAATTAGATTTACGTGTATCATATTTTGACCTTTAATTCTGTTTAATTAAGTGAACATACATAAATATACATACATTATGACAGACGAATTAATTTAACCTAATTTTTGTTCTGTAAATAATTGTTGACTTTAACTTAATTTCCACATCATTAATTAAAATAAAAGTTTAGTATTGTTTTTCTTTCTTTATTAAGTGGTAGAAAAAGTCAATTCATTTTCAAGTCTAGTTCACAATTTCCACCAAAATTCCTTGAAATCATGACAAGTAGAAAATCACTTAATTACTTTCACTCTCAACCACTAACAATTAAACCTGTAATTTGTAGCCACTTTTATAACAAACATGTCATGAGGATTGTCATTATTGATTTTTTTTTTGCCCTGATTATAAATGTGCAAAACAGAAAATTTACTCTATCAAATCATAGGCATACAATTGAAAAGATTGATCAATGAACAGCGACAGCAACAAAAGGAATTATAGGAAACAATGTGCCAACAACTACTGACATTTTAACCACATAAAGTTGGCAAATTAACAAAAATGAAGCAACAAATAAACATTAACACGAATGAATGAATTGGATATTGTTTTGTTCGATAGAACATCCTTTTAAATGCAGTCAGTCTAAATAATTTCGTGGTAGTTGCTGCTCCTCACTTGGTCTCAGTTGCAAAATTGTTGTGTAGAGACTTTAAATTGTTCTTCCAGCCCTAGCCCCTTGAGTGTTTATTTATTACACATGATGTTGCAAATAAGTATGTAGTTGCGGTAAGTCATGTTGTTACTCTGCATGGTAAAACTATTTGTATTATAGTTAATGCTTTGCTATGAATTTTGTTACTAGTGCTGTTCAAAGTGATTCCTACTGTTAACTAACTAACGAACTAACTAACTAACTAACTAACTAACTAACTAACTAACTAACCTAACTAACTAACTAACTAACTAACTAACTAACTAACTAACTAACTAACTAACTAACTAACTAACTAACTAACTAACTAACTAACTAACTAACTAACTAACTAACTAACTAACTAACTAACTAACTAACTAACTAACTACTAACTAACTAACTAACTAACTAACTAACTAACTAACTACTAACTAACTAACTAACTAACTAACTAACTAACTAACTAACTAACTAAACTAACTAACTAACTAACTACTAACTAACTAACTAACTAACTAACTAACTAACTAACTAACTAACTAACTAACTAACTAACTAACTAACTACTAACTAACTAACTAACTAACTAACTAACTAACTAACTAACTACTAACTAACTAACTAACTAACTAACTAACTAACTAACTAACTAACTAACTAACTAACTAACTAACTACTAACTAACTAACTAACTAACTACTAACTAACTAACTAACTAACTAACTAACTAACTAACTAACTAACTAACTAACTAACTAACTAACTAACTAACTAACTAACTAACTAACTAACTAACTAACTACTAACTAACTAACTAACTAACTAACTAACTAACTAACTAACTAACTAACTAACTAACTAACTAACTAACTAACTAACTAACTAACTAACTAACTAACTAACTAACTAACTAACCTAACTAACTAACTAACTAACTACTAACTAACTAACTAACTAACTAACTAACTAACTAACTAACTAACTAACTAACTAACTAACTAACTAACTAACTAACTAACTACTAACTAACTAACTAACTAACTAACTAACTAACTAACTAACTAACTAACTAACTAACTAACTAACTAACTAACTAACTAACTAACTAACTAACTAACTAACTAACTAACTAACTACTAACTAACTAACTAACTAACTAACTAACTAACTAACTAACTAACTAACTAACTAACTAACTAACTAACTAACTAACTACTAACTAACTAACTAACTAACTAACTAACTAACTAACTAACTAACTAACTAACTAACTAACTAACTAACTAACTAACTAACTAACTAACTAACTACTAACTAACTAACTAACTAACTAACTAACTAACTAACTAACTAACTAACTAACTAACTAACTAACTAACTAACTAACTAACTAACTAACTAACTAACTAACTAACTAACTAACTAACTAACTAACTAACTAACTAACTAACTAACTAACTAACTAACTAACTAACTAACTAACTAACTAACTAACTAACTAACTAACTACTAACTAACTAACTACTAACTAACTAACTAACTAACTAACTAACTAACTAACTAACTAACTAACTAACTAACTAACTAACTAACTAACTAACTAACTAACTAACTAACTAACTAACTAACTAACTAACTAACTAACACTAACTACTACTAACTAACTAACTAACTAACTAACTAACAACTAACTAACTAACTAACTAACTAACTAACTAACTAACTAACTAACTAACCAACTAACTAACTAACTAACTAACTAACTAACTAACTAACTAACTAACCACTAACTAACTAACAAACTAACTACTAACTAACTACTAACTAACTAACTACTACTAACTAACTAACTAACTAACTAACTACTAACTAACTAACCAACTAACTAACTAACTAACTAACTAACTAACTAACTAACTAACTAACTAACTAACTAACTAACTAACTAACTAACTAACTAACTAACTAACTAACCAACTAACTACCTAACTAACTAACTAACTAACTAACTACATAACTGACTTTCATACCATAGGAGAAACATGCTGTAGAGTGTAACTTCATATTTACATACAACCAACAAATTAGACAAATAAAAACATTTATGCTGTTTTAAATGAGAGATTGAGCCATCAAATAAATAACAATTGCCCACGAAAGTATAATAAAAATGTTAACTGCCTATGAAAAGTCAAGTGATTGCTGTCTAAGGTGGATTTATCTCAAAAAGAACATAATCAAATTTAAAACTTCGAAAACACATAAAAACAACAATCAATAAAATTTGTTTGAAATTAAAATAAACTCAATAACCTAAAGCTTTAAAATTAACAAGAGCATACAAAATTTAAAGTATATTTAATATTTTTAAGCAAATTTGGAAATATTTCACTTAAGATTGCTTAAAAATTATATTTCTACAAAGAGTAATATTTACTTAGTTTCAAGACTAAATATTTTATTGTTTTAGGATTACATTTGAATTCAATTTAACACTTATACGAAAAGTTTTAAGACAATTTAAGTGTTCTTATAATTCTCTTAAACCACAAAAATTTAAATACAAAACTACAATAAAACTTTCAAAAATAATTCTCAAAAATTTTTTTTTGCAGAAATAAAAGAATCATGTGACCGAAAGTCAATATACTTTCGATCAACTGTTATAAACTTGAACGTTTTAGTATATGTATTTATTTTTCTGAATGTAAGAACGTATGGCGAGTGGCAGAAACGAGAATTTTGTAAAGAAACGATTTCCTTAAATATAATATATACCTTAACAACATCAGTGTTATAAATAAGGATTTTTGTGACTCTGGTTTTTGGTTGACATTGACTTCCCCACTCAGAAATCCAAATCCAAAATTACAATGTGGTAATATGTAAATGAATAAACACAATGTGAAATAATTAGAATTCGTATAGAGAAACCAATAATTTAAGAAACAGTTTAGAAATTTGCTGATGGAAGTGAAATTATAATTTATTCATATATTTTTTTATTATAAACGTACGTACATAAATGCGTATACTTGTTGTGATATCATATTAAGCATTAAATGTTAATCATACGCCCCAATATGAAAATTTTATGGTGTACTGTTTAAAATTTTGTTATTAATTTTATTGTTAGAATTAATCTGTATCACACATTACTTAGAAAATATTTACACATCACATACATATGTATCAATTATCGTATTTTATAAGAATTCTTCGTTTTCTTTGTTAACAGCCTCTGCACAGTATTGGTGGCTTTAACTACAAACATAGGCATCATCAACGACAACAGTCTAGTGTTGATAATTTTGATCATTATCTTTGCTATCATCAATGTTGCGTTTCATTTGGTGTTTTCTTTATATACTTTTTTGTGGAATTTTGTTATATGAGGCGTTATATGTCGCTGCTAAGTGCGGCATTGAAGTCAGTTGGTTAGTAGATAAAATATATGTGTAAATATACCAACATTCACTTAAACTTCCATTAACTATAGTGGAACTCACATACCACACATGTTTATAAAAGTGAATTTATTAAAAAAGTTTTTCTTTTTATTTTAACGCTCGAAAGGGTGTTATGCGTATTATTGTTAACAAAAGTGTTAGGAAAATAAACGTATTAAGTTATACAGAAAGCTAAGAATTTCTTTAATTAAATATTTTATTGAAAAATTCTAGGAAGTGTTTGATTTTTTTATTAAGGTAAAAACTTTGTTTTAACAAATTGTTTTAATATACAGAGCTAACATATGCTGTGAGCGTTCATTTCGAGTAAATGAAATTGTTTTCACATAACCCAGACCAAATTAAACGCCTTTTATCAATGAACTTATATAAAAAGAAGTTATTTGACAAACTTACTAAAAGCGTTTACAAAGGAATATATTCTCCTTAATATACAAATTAATTGACAGAAGGGGTTTTATTTGCATTAACAATGCAAAAAAAAAATCAGTTTGTTATTAAATTTTTAGTAAAGTGGTTTTTGTACTAAAACTGGTTTTTATACTAAAAACTGGTTCTTATACTAAAAACTGGTTTTAAACTAAAAACTTGTTTTTATACTAAAAACTGGTTCTTATACTAAAAACTTGTTTTTATACTAAAACTGGTTTTTATACTAAAACTGTTTTTTATACTAAAAACTGGTTTTTAAACTAAAAACTTGTTTTTATACTAAAAACTGGTTTTTATACAAAAAACTTGTTTTTACACTAAAACTGGTTTTTATACTAAAAACTGCTTTTTATACTAAAAACTGGTTTTTATACTAAAAACTGGTTTTTATACTAAAAACTGGTTTTTATACTAAAAACTGGTTTTTATACTAAAAACTGGTTTTTATACTAATAACTGGTTTTTATACTAAAAACTGGTTTTTATACTAAAAATGGGTTTTATACTAAAAACTGGTTTTTATACTAAAAACAGTTTTTTTTACTAAAAACAGTTTTTTTTACTAAAACCAGCTTTTTATATTAGAAACTAGTTTTTATACTGAAACTAGTTTTCATATTAAAAACTGTTTTTTAAACGAAACTCAGAAGAAAACTTTTCGTTTAAACTCACAGTTTAAATTAAATTTTCTGAGCTTTGAAACTTTAAACTAAAACCCGGTTTTTATACTAAATAAAAACTGGTTTTATACTAAAAACTTATTTTTATACTAATTTTTACACAAAAACCAGAAGAAACCTTTCACAGTAAATATTTCATTTTATGAGGCGTATGATCAATATGCAATTTTCTTAATGAAACATCAAAACAAGTATACGCATTGTTAGGGTTATACATAAATCTAAAATTAAACTTACTTTCATATGTATGTATTTCAGCTGAAGCTGGGGAAAAAGGAGGAATTAAACTAATTGCTTTGTTTATATTCTTAATTCAAAAATTATCTATTTAATTTTACGACTTTTTGCTTTTATTCTAAACAGAAATGTTCGCTGTAATGCGATTAAAAGGAGACAAAAAGAGTGGTTAGATAATGAAAATAACAGATATATTTAGCAAAATTCAGTGGCAAATCTACACTACAACTCACTTCTTTTATCTACAACATTTAAATTAGCTTTTTAGGGTTTTGGGGTATTTTTTTTTGTTTTTGTAAATTATTTTAGCACATACTAAATATCCATTTTGTTACAAAATTTATTTTTTTCGTTTCCTTTCTTTTTGTTTTCCTTTTTCATATAAACTTCTTTCAATGTGTATACTTTTACTTAGAAAAACTTTGACTTCTACTATATTTACTATCTATCTATATTATCATAGTTTTGCTTTGTAACTATTTTCTGTTATGTTGTAGAATTACCAGCGTTTAGTAGTAAAAATTTTTCTTAAAACGTAATAAACTATGTGTGAAAATTAAAGTTAAGTTTAAATTAATTTCAAAAATGATTTCAAAAATAACAAACTTTTTTAAAAATAACAACCAAAATTAAAGAAATATTAATTATATATTTGTTTTTGTTATAATTATAACTGTACTTTTTTTGTAAGAATTTCAAAAAAAAAAAACACAACATTGAAAAATATTTTACAAGTTTTTGCTGCACATTTAAATTAAATGAAAATTGTATTTATTTGTTTAAATCTATACATATACATAAGTATTATTCTTTTATTTTTGTGTGTCAAATTGAATATTAAAATAATGTAAATGTTATTTATGTTTCCTTTTTTCTATTTGTAACATAAAAATTTTAATATGCAAAATACTCACTCCAATTACATACACAGACAAATTATATTAAATGTCCACGCAGTTCGGAGAGCTGTAGCAAAATATTGACTATTTGTACCAATTAGATTTAGCAATAAGAATAGATGTCTTACTTTATGTGTGTCCTAGGATAATGTCCATTGATGGTTTACATATACAAACATACTTCATTTTGATTAGAATTGGTTCTGCCATAGATTAATTGGATTAAATAACTAACTCTTAAGATACTACATAGAACAAGTAAGACGTCTATATTCGCCTTTGCCGAAACTTATATACCCTTCATCATAGTGTATTTTAAAAATATTAAATTTATAAAATCTAAATTTATTTCATTTTCCTGACTCTATCGTTACTTAGCAATAGCAAAACCAAAATACACAACGCAATGAAACCAACTTACATCCAAACATTAATATTTTTCCAATAAGCAGTGTTGTGATGCTTATTTATCAAATGCAAAAAATTGTCTTTTATTGAAGAAATTGTTAGAGGTTGTTTCGGATTTTTGCTTATATCTCCGTTATTTATGGACGGATTTCACTGATTTTAAATAGAACTTCTCGAAAGCATGTCTGACAGAATTATTGAAGATTTTGGTTCAGAAGATATCTGAGGTCTTCAGAAAACTGATTTCAACAGACACACAGACAGACAGAAAGACAGATGGACAGACAGACAGACAGACAGACAAGCAGACAAACAGACAGACGACATGGCTTAATCGACCCCGCTATCTATAAGGATTCAGAATATACTTTATAGGGTCGGAAAATTATATTTTGAAAATTACAAACGAAATAACAAACTTATATCTACCCTTCTCACGAAGGTTTACCCATCACCTTTAAGTGATTTTAAGTGATTACTACCCAGATTACTTAGTGTCATTAAAGGTACTATACGTATCTTAAGACCCAATATATAAAAATTTATTCAAGCTGTTATATATTTAGAAAATATACTATTAAAAAAGTATACACTGACTCCCAGCAAAACTGTTGAGTATTTGTTATAATCCATACTTAAATGTTCCAATATCAATTGACATTTTTTATAAATTATTAATAGCAAAAAAAATCAGTTTACATACCCACCTAATCTGGCACCCAACTGCGGTCGCTCAAATTAAATATTTTTATAAAATACACAAAATATTAATTGTCAACAATATTTAAGGTTTTTTTTGTTGCTAGAAATTATTAAAATATTTAAGGTTTTTTTTGTTGCTAGAAATTATTAAAATATTTTTTATGGAATTGGTAGGACAGATGTTTTGTCAATATTTTGTCGTATTTTACATGAACATATTATTTTTAAAAATTTGTTGCAAAATCGTAATTTCATTTAATTTTTCCTAAAAAAATGTTTTACAACAAAAATTTAATTTTAAATAAAAATTTAAAATCTACACATACATTTTTTAGTGAGAATTTCAGTTCTACGCAATAACTCAAGTTGTGGCGCCTGTCTAGTCTATTAGTCAAAATTGAGTTTTTACACAGCATTTTCATAAAAACAGAGATCTAAATTTCATAAATATAATATGACAAATAATGCAATTTTTCAAAATTGTTAAAAATTTTACTTTAATAATATCAATCAATCGTAATACTACCAATGCAAACAGTATTTTTTGAAAGAATTAAAAAAGAACATGAATATCAAAATTAATTCAAAATATGTACATTAGGATGGCCCCAAAATGAAAGTTGTTGATATTCCGACCGAAAATGAAAATTTAGTTCATTCTAAGATACCATTTCTCAACATTTTTGTCCTGACGTCAATGTTTGCTGAGCAGGATCAAACGATAAAAAGGTCCTTTTTTAAGTTTTTTATGATTTTTATCATATATCTTGCAAGTAAACCATATACAACTTTAGTATCATATGAAAGGTCTTTGGGAGACGATTTCAATGACATAAAACAATTTTGTATACAAATCCAAAATTATTACAATTGTCGTAATTTTTCGGAAAATGTTTAAGTTTTTCAAATTTTTACATAGAATTATTTAATGTAATTAAATTAAATTATTTTATTTTATTGTAAACCTCATATAATTTTTGTATTTTATTTAAATATTTTAAAACTATTTTCTCCCCAAATATTCTCAACATATATTCAACAGGACAAAAATTTTGAGAAATGGTATCTTAGAATCAATTAAACTTTAATTTTAGTTGGGAACATTGACATCATATTTTTCCTCAATACAAACGGTGACACCCTAATGTACATATATCAAATAAAAAAGAAACATACACGATATAAATAGTATTCATTCAAAAGAAAAATATTTGGCATATGAGTACAATGAAATCAATTTTTTTTATCAATCACATGTCATACTTTAATAGACTAAGGAGAAAAAAAATGAATTTGATCATATATAAAAATAATCAGTTTAAACAAAAATTTGTGATACAGCTGGCACACAATATTTTTATAATATTATGTGGAATATTTTTAGTGAAAGTTGGAAAAAAAAGAGAAAATTTGATAGAAAAAAGTGTAAAATAACACAATCTATAAACATTTAATAGAATAGATTTATTTAAATTTGTTTTACAAAATTTATTTCAAAAATGGTTATTTTATGTTTGAGATTACATATATATAACACTGGGGAGGTATGATGAATATTAAAAATTAAATATTAATCATACGCAGCGATATCAGTAATGTTCAAAAAAATTGTGTTTACTGACAAAGTTTCTTAAGCAATTTCCACTTTTAATTGAATATTTTTCAAAAACAGTTATGACTTTTGCAAAAATCTACTTTTCGTTAGTTTCTGTAGATATCAGGTAATAATTTTTAAGAAATGTTTATAAAAAAGTAAGTTAAAGGCAAAAAACGCCAAAAAAAAGAAGGCAAAATACTGCAAGAATGACTAACGATAAGATAAAAGTTTTCTTTTAAATAGCAAACTTATTTGCAGCAAATTACCGCCAATCCAATATATTTTCCTCATTAATGTGTGGTAAATTTACAGCTGCATATAATCTGTATATAAAAATATATAAAGACAACTTTGTTTGAAGAAAAACAACAACTCTTTAAATAACTAAAACTGTTTATTAAAATCATTATAGTTGCAGCACTTATCCATTCTACCTCAGTTAATCGACAAACTTTTCCATGGCTCACAAAATACAAAAATTTTGCAATTATTTCTAAAGTTTGTCACTAAAAATGCTTTAGCGTAAAATATAATTAAAGGTATTTGCAAACCATCAAGCGAAACTGAAAGGAGGGGAGCAATATAGAAACAAATTGAAGTTTGTGCTATCATAGCAGTGTAGTACAAGAACTTAAGGCTATGAATACTTCACTAAATAAATTTTGGTAGATAGCTAAAGTTAATGGAAATTATAGCTGATGTACAGTTAAAAATTAAACGTGTAATCGATAATGAACTAGAATGTTAAACGCAATCCAACACAAAATATTTAATTTTATACAAAAAACAAATTTTTCATAAAAACTCTAAAGCTGCATCAGCCATTTGTGGATATTACACAATAATGTGTAAAAATATAAATTTTTGGGCCAATAAAGCGAAAAAATTGGCTTACTTCTCTATATTGAGCAAGTAAGGAACTATAGTCGGGGGTGGCTGAACATATGATGCCCTACAACAATTACGAATATTAAATGTGATTCACTTTTAATAGTAAATTATTTATGTTGAATTTTACATTGGTTCCAAATAATGTCTGTTTTGTACGGCTGGCTAGGTGAAATAATGGATCGATTTCAATCATTTTCAAGAGCCTTCGTCATTGGATCCATAGAAGAGTATGTGACAAATTTTAACAAATTATATTGAAAATTGCGAGCTGTAGCGTGCACACAAGGTTTACACGGGCACAAAGACGGACATAGCTTAATCGAATCAGAAAGTGATGCTGAATCGACTGGTAGTCTTAAGGACAAATATTTTTGAGTTTTACAAACATCAGTGCATTTTGCCAAAATCGGAAAGTCCGGCTGCCGATTTTTGGAAGGATACTAGTATAATTGACGTAGTTATGAGCTAAAAGTTATTAATCGGTAGGTCCGATTGTTTAAGGGCTAGGGCAAAAATTGGTCCGATCCTCACAAAATTTATTGTCGGGATTGATATTTATATAAAACTGATTTGTGCCAAATTTCATTGTGATACTAGAGTTTATAAATGAATTGTTGACATTCAAATCATTTGCTGAAGGGGATTTTGTATGGGAGGTAACCCTGAGGCCAAATCATTACGAAAATCGGTGGCGATTTATATAAAACTAAGTTTTGTAATTTTTCTTGAAATACTGGTGCATTTAACATAATTAAGAGCTCAAAAGCCCTTTTCCGGGATACGATTGTATGGGGAATAAGCAAAATAATTGGCGGATCATTTTCAATAGCGTTCATTCGAATAAAACGTACGTGCCAAATTTCATCAAATTTTCTTAAAAATTGCGACCTATAGCGTGCACACAAGGTTTATATGGACAGACGGACGGACATTGCTCAGGACGGACAGACGAATCGACTCAGGAAGTGAGTTAAAGCTCATGGATTGTTCACCGATGCTAATAGTAACGGTGTTTCATCGGCGTAAAAGTGCGAGAGATGATTTGTGCAGTACAGAATTTGTGAGTATGATGATCGTTCAGGCCAACGTAGTGCTTAAGCACAATAAAAATTGAAGCCGATCAGCAAAATCTACACCAAAGACAAATGTCCATGACGCTAAGCTAATGCTCTGTATTTGACCAGAACGGTCCTATCTGTTATGCTGAAACCTGGCTAGATCATTACGGAGAACTTGAACGAAATGTAAATGATTCACCTGAAGCGAGAACTGGCCGCAAAATGCCCAAAGTATGCGCCACATGTTTCAATATCCGTTGAAATCTATTTAGAAAGAAGTGGTTGTGAAGTTTTGCTTCACTCATCTTGTAGTCCGGACCATGTTTTTAAGTTAAGTTTTTACATAAAGAGCACTCTCAGATTTCACACTAAATGTATTCTATTTTTTACACCAAGGCTTTACATTTTGCAAAAAATCTATATCCCACTTAATACATTAATATTTTTCCTTTGTCATTATTACAGAGGTTATGTTGCCTTTTTAAATACAATTTTCCTGACTTTATCTCAGCTTAATTGCATTTTCTAAAAACGTTTTGTCTTATCATTTTCGTAAATAGTTTTTGCGAAATATTCCTTTGAGATTTTTTGATTGTTAAAAGAAAACTTAAATCGTTTTAAAGCGATTAGTTTCCTATCTCGTCCTTTTGATGGCAATTGCAAGTTGCAAGGTAATCTCTTTATATTAAAGAACAAAAAAAAAAATATATAGCTGGAAAGGAGAAAGGCAACATGAAGAAGTAGGAGGTCAAAATGAGTACTCAGTATAGTAACTAACATTTAAAGCATTTATGATTTCTATCTATTCAACGAACCATCCATCCATTCATGAATCAACCATTTGTGGTTTGATTGTAGAATGTGTATTAAACATGCAACATTAACTGCAATGTATTTATTTCATGGAAATGCTTAACATACACCAACTGCTGTTTGTTAGAACTGCTGCTTACTTTTGTTATTGAACAATTTATACAATACAATGAATAAGTAACCACAAAATGTCATTCATTCATTCGTTCATTCATCCATCGTATTCTAGAGTAAAGCAAAGTCTATTTTCTAAGGAAGTCTATTTTAGGCATTACCCTACAATCGATTATTGTTTTCCGTGCGAAAATCGTAAATATGGAAATTATATATACAAGCATACACATATGCATATTCCTCCTAATTGCCTGAAACCAGTTAATATGAGTATTTTTAATAAGGAGAAGTTTAAAAGCAATTATACAAACACATAGAGCAATTAAAAAGAATAATTAAGATATAAGAAAGGTAAGAATAAGGATAAGGTAAAAACCGGATTGTTTTTTATGTTATACAACTCTCACTTAATCAATCTTTACTTTTACCCAGAAATTTTGGTTTTTTTCATAGAATATCTCGTTTATCTAAATATTTTAAAAATTATAAAAAAAATTAAAAATTTGCTTTCACATTTGCTCTTCGTTTTGTTGAACAATTTGTACACCAATGGAATTTTAATGAAGTATCATTAATTGTTATTTTCTACCTTTTATAACACAAACTCATGCTGATAAAAAGCCCAAAAACAATTTTATTGATCTACATGTTTTTATTTTCACTGCGTAACCCCACAAATTGTATACTGAGGGTAAAACTGTTGGGCATGTAAATGTAAGAAAAGAACTGTAGGCAGTTTTGGTCTGCGGCAAATATAAAAGTACCTATTCATCTGAAAACTCATACTACTAGCAAATGATGCTGTTAATGAAATTATGGTAAAACATTCCACAATAATTAAAATTTTCTGTTTTTAAACTGAAGGAAAAATGTTAAACAGGGCAACAGCGAAAATAAATTGTAAATGTTTGTCCTAGTTTTAGGGAAACAAAAGAACCCGAGGTAAAAATATAAGACAAATGGCATAGAAAACAGTTAGGATATAAGAGAAAAAATACAACACTTAAAGAAAACTATTTAATAAAACACAAGTAAGAATATATGTTCGGTCATGGCCGACCATATGTTACCCTACACCAATGTGATTCATTTTCAATAATAAAGCATTTCTGTTGAATTATACACTGGTTCCAAATAATGTCTCTTCTTGTACGGTTGGGGTGTAGGGCAAAACTTGGTTCGATCCTTATACTATTTATTGTCGGGATTCATGTTTATGTAAAACTTATTTGTGCCAAATTTCATCATGATACTAATATTGACATTAGAACATTCAACTCATTTTCTAAAGGACACTTTGTATGGTGGCTAGGGTCAAATGAGGCCCGATCATTACGAAGATCGACAGTGTCTTTTAAAATTATATCAAACATAGCTGTGCCAAGATAGTAGTATATATGACGTAGTTATGAGCTAAAAGGCACAAATTGGAAGGTTCGATTATATGGGAACTAGGGCAAAACTTGGTCCGATCCTTATGTCGGGATTTATGTTTATGTAAAACAGATTTGTGCCAAATTTCATCGTAATACTAGAGTTTATAAGTGAATTGTTGACATTCAAGTCATTTGCTTAAGGGGACTTTGTATAGAGGCTAGGTTCAAATGAGGTCCGATCATTACGAAAATCGGTCATTTAGACTTATATTAAACTAAGTTTTGAGAATTTTTGTTGAAATACTAGAACATTTAACATAATTATGAGCTCAAAAAACCTTTTCGGGGCGTACGGTTGTATGGGGGCTAGGTGAAATAATTGGCCAATTTCAACCACTTTTAACAGCGTTCTTTCTTAGACCAAGAGAGGTGTACGTGTAGCCTGGGCACAACGTTTACATTGACACACAGTCAGTCAGACGGACGGACGGAAAGACGGACATAGCATAAGGTGGGTGTAGGATCAATATTTTTGGGTGTTACAAACATCACCACAAATGCAATACCCTCCCCACTATAGCTGTGTTTCCTTGTAAATCTGTGTTTTTGTGCAAAACTGTGTTATTGTAACTTAAATTTTTATGTAAAATTACATTTTTACGTAAAATTACATTTTGATGTAAAACTACATTTTTATGTAAAATTACATTTTTATGTAAAATTACATTTTAATGTAAAATTACATTTTTATGTTGTATTACATTTTTATGTAAAAATACATTTTTATGTAAAATTACATTTTTATGTTAAATTACATTTTTATGTAAAATTACATTTTTATGTAATATTACATTTTTATGTAAAAATACATTTTTATGTAAAATTACATTTTTATGTAAAATTAAATTTTTATGTAAAATTAAATTTTATGTAAAATTACACTTTTAAAAAATTTAATTTTTGTGAAAAATTACATTTTTATGTAAAATTAAATTTTTATGTAAAATTATATTTTTATGTAAAATTAAATTTTTGTGTAAAATTACATTTTTGTGTAAAAATTAAATTTTTATGTAAAAATTAAATTTTTCTGTAAAAATTACATTTTTGTATAAAAATTACAGTTTTGTGTAAAAATTAAATTTTTGTTTACATTAAATTTTTTGTGTAAAACTTACATTTATGTGTAAAAATTACGTTTTTGTGTAAAATATCCTTTCGTGTAAAAAATGCACTTTCGTGTAAATGCTAAGTTATTTACTGAGCAAAAATTGTGTATTAGAAAAACCTTAAATATACTTCACACAATTTCTCATAGTGTTTTTATAATTATTGAAGCCAACCTTAATATCTAGTGTTCATAGAATTTTTTTGTTTGTATATTGTAAATTTGTTATGTTAAGTTCAAACAAAATAGACAGGCAACCTAGAAAATACATGCATACATATGTATGTCCATAAACAAATACACTTACATAACATACGCATGATATTTGGTTAACAATAAAACCAGCAGAAGTAGCAGGCTGTGGCAGCAGGTGTTCCAACCGTAAAACCAACTAAATTTGTTCTAAAGTAAAAAAAAACAACAACAACATCATTATCGTTATACCCTTTCAACTTAAAATTTTTTGTTATCAATATTTTTTTCCTTTTGTTGGTATTTGTTGAAAGGAATTTTTTTCTAGCAATGAATTTACATTGAATTTAATTGTTCCAAGCAGTATATCCTTTCGCTTGTTATTTTTCCGTCCGTCCGTTTTGCTGTTGTTGCATGTAAAAAATATTAAAACTTTTTGTTGTATGTCGTTATTCAGGAGTTGTTTACATTTTTTGTAATTATGTCACAGTATGTTAGTGTGTGTATGCAGGTTTTCATGTTGTCGCATTAACTGGTTTTTATGAGAAAATTCCTTGAAATTTAATTTGCCATAAAAGGACATCTCTCTTAGTAATATTCAACATTGTGGCAGTAGCTGTACACACACACCAACAATTTATATTTTTTTGTAATTTTAACCGATTGTATTGTATGAGCTTTTTCTCATTAGACTCTCATAATGATGCAAACAAGAAGAAAGCTTCTGACAAACACCATTAACTCCAGCAGTTTAAGGAAAATTTCGAAACACAATTCAGAAAAATGTTGAAGCAAAAAATCAAATGAAAACTGATGCCACATACACACAAATTACCCATTCAAAAATATAAAATAGGTTTTGTAAATAAAATGGTATAATAAAATGTATTACCCGCAGTGCCATAGTGTAAAACGCAACAAAGAAAACATTTTTATGCGGCATTTAATGCTTAATTATAAATCTGTTCTCAACTTTACCTAACACCCCCACTGCCTCAATATCCTACGATACCATAGCAATTACATTTGCTACATTTTTAAAACTAAAAATTTATTCTCTTATTTACTCTATTGCGTCGTCAGAAGGAAGGATAATTTTAATAACTCAAACATTTTTAACCAATTTTAAGTTTTTCTATCTTTTTTTACTATTTTACAGTCTTCTATTTGACGTTTAAATCCAACATAATTTCACTATTACAAGTTGATCCGAGAAAAAAGCATATTTTCGATCCATCTATCGGGAGTGTAAACAAGTTAAAGTAAGGGCACGAGAACAATTACATAACTTTAATTTCCCTTAAAACCATAATGCCTTTGTTTGGAGTATATGCAAGTCTTTGACTCTATTCCAAACACAGGTAGCAAAACGAGCCAAATGTTTCAAAAAAAGTTTAAACACAAAGAATAAAATTCTCAAACGCATGAACGCTGATATGAACATAAAGTTGCAATTGATATAACAGTAGCACCAACTACTGTACATAACTGCTGTCGTTACAATATCTATGTGTTAGCAACAACATCCACTACAGCAGCATAGTTTTAGCAATTATACAATTTACTATTGAAGGCAATGTCATACGGTATTGGCATTAAATGGAGGTAAATGAATAAAAAGCTTCTATGCATTGAAAATATGTTCAATAATCCATGAGTGCATAGGTACATATGAGAAACAGTGATGTCGAAAAGTGTTTGAACAAAATGGTAACTAAAGAAAACTTTGATTAGATTGAAGCTCGAATACTGGCTATGTCTGGAAAATTTTCCTGTAAATTACAAAAACAAAGTCATATTCTAAAGACTACTTTTTATTCTAACTCCCTTTTACAATTACACTACTACTTAAGTAAGTAGTTAACCCATAATGTCCCTACATAATTTCCGTTTATTGTCATTAAATATTTGAAATAATGAAATTTTTATTCATTAACTTTTTCCACATTTTTTCCAATTGAATAACAGTTAATATTTTTCCTTAAAGATTTTTGCAATTAATCAGATATTATGACTACGATTTCTTTCTCTTGAACAGATGGTGAAATTTCCATTCAACATGTTATAAAGATTCATTATTATATTGCAGTTTGATGATTATACTGAATATTGTTTAAACCAACTGCAAGATATGTATACAAAATGAATGAAAGAAAAATTAAGTATTTTTCTTGGATAGTCGCCATACAAAAATGTTTGGTATATTTCCCAGAAACTCTTAATACTCTGAAGAGATTTTTCTTTGAAAAATATAAAACGCATTCTTTCGTCCTCTGTAAGTTTTAATGTAGTAAAGAACTGTAGATTTATGTTACTTTTATTTTAGTATCATGTCATTTATCTTAAAAATATGAAGAACAATTTCGATTATTTAAATACCTTCACTGCAAAAATAAATTTGCAGTTATGCGGAAAAATGTAAGACAAAAGGTATGCATGCAATATAATATGGGTTATATAACTCGATCACAGGGTCGACTATAGAATCGAGTTTTGAGTCTAATTTACAATTAACTACAGAGCCGACAACGTAGTTGGCTTTAGAGATGTATGTATGTTGTATGTATGTATGTATGTATGTATGTATGTATGTATGTATGTATGTATGTATGTATGTAGTATGTATGTATGTATGTAGGTGTATGTATGTTGTATGTATGTTGTATGTATGTATGTATGTATGTATGTATGTATGTATGTATGTGTATGTATGTATGTATGTATGTATGTATGTATGTATGTATGTATGTATGTGTATGTATGTATGTATGTATGTATGTATGTATGTATGTATGTATGTATGTATGTATGTATGTAGTATGTATGTATGTATGTAGGTATGTATGTATGTATGTATGTATGTATGTATGTAGTATGTATGTATGTATGTATGTATGTATGTGATGTTGTATGTGTATGTATGTATGTGATGTATGTATGTATGTATGTATGTATGTATGTATGTATGTATGTAGTATGTATGTATGTATGTAGATGTATGTATGTATGTATGTATGTATGTAGTATGTATGTATGTATGTATGTATGTATGTATGTATGTAGGTATGTATGTATGTATGTATGTATGTATGTATGTCTGTATGTATGTATGTATGTATGTATGTATGTAGGTATGTATGTATGTATGGTATGTATGTAGGTATGTATGTATGTATGTATGTATGTATGTATGTATGTATGTATGTATGTATGTATGTAGTTGATGATGTATGTATGTATGTATGATGAGTATGTATGTATGTATGATGTATGTATGTATGTATGTTGGATGTATGTATGTAGTATGTATGTATGTATGTATGTATGATGTATGTATGTAGTATGTATGTATGTATGATGTGTATGTATGTATGTATGTATGATGTATGTATGTATGTATGTATGTATGTGATATGTATGTATGTATGTATGTATGTATGTAGTATGTATGTATGTATGTATGTATGTAGTATGTATGTATGTATGTATGTATGTATGTATGTATGTATGTATGTATGTATGTATGTATGTATGTATGTATGTATGTATGTATGTATGTATGTATGTATGTATGTATGTAGTATGTATGTATGATGTATGTATGTAGTATGTATGTATGTATGTATGTATGTATGTATGTATGTATGTATGTATGTATGTAGTATGTATGTATGTATGTATGTATGTATGTATGTATGTATGTATGTATGTATGTATGTATGTATGTAGTATGTAGGTATGTATGTATGTAGGTATGTATGTATGTATGTATGTATGTATGTATGTATGTAGTATGTATGTATGTATGTATGTATGTATGTATGTATGTATGTATGTATGTATGTATGTATGTATGTATGTATGTATGTATGTATGTATGTATGTATGTATGTATGTATGTACGTATGTATGTATGTACGTATGTATGTATGTATGTATGATGTATGTATGTATGTATGTATGTATGTATGTATGTAGTAGGTATGTATGTATGTATGTATGTATGTATGTATGTATGTATGATGTATGTATGTATGATGTATGTATGTATGTATGTATGTATGTATATGTATGTATGTATGTATGTATGTATGTATGTATGTATGTATGTATGTATGTATGTATGTATGTATGTATGTATGTATGTATGTATGTATGTAATCAAACTACAGGTCGCAATTTTGGAGATAATTCGATGAAATTTGGCACATGATCTTTTATGGTATCGTAGACGAAGCCTATTGAAAATGTTTAACATCGGTCCATTATTTCACCTAGCCCCCATACAACTGAACCCCCGAATAGGGCTTTTAAACTTTGTAATCAAACTACAGGTCGTAATTTTAAAGATAATTCAATGAAATTTGGTACATGATATTTTATGGTACCGTAGATGAAGCCTATTGAAAATGGTTTACATCGGTCCATTATTTCACCTAGCCCCCATACAACTGAACCCGCCGAATAGGGCTTTTAAGTTCATAATTATGTTTAATATACTCATATCTCGACAAAAAGCTGCTAAAACCAAGTTGTATGCAAGACTTGATGACCCTCACGAATTCCATAATAATAGGTTCTCATATGACCCTAGCCCCTATGAAAAGCCCCCATCAAAATTTCACTTAAGTGTCCACAATTTTATTCAACAATAAACGGCTTAAGTATGTATATCTAAGGCATTGTACAGTTCAACTTAAATGCTTTATTATGGCAACTAAATCTCATTATATTTTTGTCAAAGGTGTAGGGTATTATATGGTCGGCCTCGCCCGACTATAATTTCTTACTTGTTTCCAAATTGTTAATTTAAATGCACCCTGAACAAAAATGTTACACATTTTCAACAACTTTCAGCACAAACATTTAAAAAGTTGTAAATAAACACTGTAATATTAAAATAATTTATTTATAAACAAAATCTCAAAAACTTTTAAATTTAATTTTTCAACGAACACATTCATATCCTTACATCGGCCGCCACCCACCTAAACTTTTAGTGTGTTATGTAACATACATAGTTATGTAAATTTTTAATTTTCTTTGGCAACATCAACATGTCGCAAATAATGAAAACTAATTTAGTTTTAATTGTAACTGCAACACAGCAAAAAAACTGAAAAAAGTAAATTGAATAAATAACATGAGAGTGAATTTCATTTACATTTATAATTAAATTTTCTGGTGTTAAATAAAAATATCTCAGCTACTTTTATTCGGAAGGTATGGGTTAAAGAATGTAAATCAAGAAAAGAGAAACAGTGATATTTTGCATACTAGTGATTATATTTTTATAGCAAAAGCTATTTTAGCAGCAATCAAACTGACTTTTAAATTGACCTGTAGTATGTCTTTAACATAATCCGTAACCTTTAGAGGGACACTTAATCTATATATAGAAGAACTAAAATTATTTGATCTCACACACATATTTGCTAAACCTAAAATTAGTAGAAATATATAAATATAAATTGCGTGATTATATACATACCTGCATAATAATTGTCCCCACAAAAAATTATAATAAAGTAATATACCCTTAAAATGAATACAAAATTGAGCCATGAAAACCTCCCCTAATGAATGAATGTCGTGTAATTTGTAAATGATTATGGTCATGAAATCAAACCGCCTTAAATTAAATACCAATATATATTAAAAGTTAAGGGTTAAATGTAAAATTTGCAATATATTATTTACACTTTCCTCTCTCATTATATAAACTTAAGGGCAGATTTGCTACAAATGAATAACAAGTAAAAAGTCTATATTCGCCTTTGCCGAATCTTATTTAGTAATAGCTAAAGAAAAAACAACGCCAAACGATACAACACAAAAAAAAAAAAAAAAAAAAACATTAAATACGCAAAGTAATGAAACCATTTGATTTGAACATGATTTTTTATAAAAAAATTCAACTTATAACTCTTTATGAATTTGTGTAAAACAAAAAAATTATTTTAGAAAAATGGGGGAAGGCAGACTTTTTACATACATATAACTCATGCCTACAGAAAACAATTTTAAATTGACAAAAACATAAAAGGCGTGTAAAATTAATTTAAATGCTTAAAGAAGTCTATAATTGTTATTGTTTTAAACTCAACAACAAAACATTGAAAAAAATCATCATCAATCATACCACTGATGTTTGTTTTGTAAAGAATTTGCCAACCAAATAAAACAGTTGAACAAGTTATTTGTTAAACACAGAAGAGACATATCTAACGAAATATCTGTTATTTAAGATGTGAAGAAACATTTTATAAACTATTTATACGAAAGCAGCATAAAAAGTTATTTGAAATATTAAGTGTCCCGCTTAGTATATGGTAACTGGAGTAAAGATATTTGTGAAATATTCAGTAACTTCTCAGATTGCTGCAGCTAAGGAATATAAATGTTATTGTTGTTCAGTTATTGGTTGGTAATTCAACTTAATAAAGAAGATACATACATACGTACTTATGTTTCTGCAAATATAACAAGTATATTTTTATATTTAAGCAATCATAGTAAAGAGTGTTGCCGCCTTTAAGGCGTCTTTCAATAAGTTTTTCCTATCTCTCTAACACTAATATAAATATGTGAACAAACACAAACAATCACATATTCTTGCACAAAAACAATCAAACCAACTCTTACTTTATTTACCAACTAATATTTTTGACATGCTTTTGTGTCAGGATTACAATGAACGAGCTGAATGAAACAAACCGAAAAAAAAATTGGAAAACTCTTAAACGCACAGCACACAAATAGACTGGAACCAAACTGTATGGAAGACAAAAGTCGTCCATGAAACTGAAAAAACAAAAAAAAGTCCGTAACAAAGGATATTTGTGGTGTGGAGAGACTGCAAGGATTTTTGTGTGTATATATGGAGTGAAAAAAAAACATTAAATTTAAAGTTTATTTTATTTGTTTTTTAGTTTAAAGTTCTTTTCTCATAATTTTGAAAAACTTCTCTTTAGATTATACTTTAATTGATAAAAATAATTCCCTTAAAACAGAAAAAAACCTAAACAAAAAATTAAACATTTTTTAAGTTCAAAAATTTACCAAAGGTTTCATGAAGATATTTAACCTATTTCAAAATTTAACAATCCATAATTTGATAAATGTTTGCATTTCTCCCAAAACTTAAATTTCCAAAAAAAATACTAATATTATATTTAAATCTCGATAACATAACAAAAGCCAGACAATAACAATATTCCATTATCAACAATTTTTGGCAGTTAAGGCAGCTTTTATGTTTCAAGCCTAAAAAAAACGAATAAATACATTGACACACAGTAAGTGGTCGAATGTAAACTGATATCAGTAAATATTTGACGTTTAAGGGACATAACAAATGTCTCAATTTAATAGATAGTATCTTCTAACAATAGAAGACAAACCATTTTATGAGGAATATTGATTGACTTGAAAAGATTGTAATATTTTTTTCTTAAATATTTTGTTCTGTTTTCACACACATTCCATAAAAAATATTTGTTATCTGTTTTTTAGCTGTATGTAATTTCTGAAAAAGAAAGAGAGCATATTCAACTACTCAAATCAATATTATTCTTTCTATAAAACACACGAGAAATGTCAATCTTTGTTGAAATTTCCTAGATTTTAACCATTACATTGAAGTGTGGAGACTAAACTATGACTAGACTATGACTAGACTATGACTAGACTATGACTAGACTATGACTAGACTATGACTAGACTATGACTAGACTATGACTAGACTATGACTAGACTATGACTAGACTATGACTAGACTATGACTAGACTATGACTAGACTAGACTATGACTAGACTATGACTAGACTATGACTAGACTATGACTAGACTATGACTAGACTATGACTAGACTATGACTAGACTATGACTAGACTATGACTGACTATGACTATGACTAGACTATGACTAGACTATGACTAGACTATGACTAGACTATGACTAGACTATGACTAGACTATGACTAGACTATGACTAGACTATGACTAGACTATGACTAGACTATGACTAGACTATGACTAGACTATGACTAGACTATGACTAGACTATGACTAGACTATGACTAGACTATGACTAGACTATGACTAGACTATGACTAGACTATGACTAGACTATGACTAGACTATGACTAGACTATGACTAGACTATGACTAGACTATGACTAGACTATGACTAGACTATGACTAGACTATGACTAGACTATGACTAGACTATGACTAGACTATGACTAGACTATGACTAGACTATGACTAGACTATGACTAGACTATGACTAGACTATGACTAGACTATGACTAGACTATGACTAGACTATGACTAGACTATGACTAGACTATGACTAGACTATGACTAGACTATGACTAGACTATGACTAGACTATGACTAGACTATGACTAGACTATGACTAGACTATGACTAGACTATGACTAGACTATGACTAGACTATGACTAGACTATGACTAGACTATGACTAGACTATGACTAGACTATGACTAGACTATGACTAGACTATGACTAGACTATGACTAGACTATGACTAGACTATGACTAGACTATGACTAGTTAGGGTAGTCAGGTGGATAGGTGCCACCATAAGTGGTAGGTTAAGTGGTTAGTTCGGGACTGTTTCGCCGAACTCTGGGTGGGTTCTCATCCTTTTATTTTACATGTATGTAATTAAATAATTGTGTTTTATCTATAATTTATTATAAAAAGTTTCAATTAGCAAAACACTGTTGAATATTGTACAATGAATTAAAAAACATATCCCAGCGCATATAGAAAACAATTAAAAAGAAAATTAGAATCACAAATGTTTTTCATAGAAATCATTTTATTCAACTTACTACAATCTTTACAATTTATTAAATTAATTAGAATGCATTAAATAAATTACTAAGTGCAAGTGTACTTAACAATTATATGTAAGGTACCACTACAGTATTTTTAATAAAAACAAAAGAATAAAATTGTATTTCAAACTCAGAACATTTAAACTTAAATTAAATAATATTCACCATAAAGACTTTTTCTTTGTATGTTTGAATGAAAAGATTATTTTTCACCATTATTAGCAGTTTTATAACTAAATTTGTTTTCTTGTTAAGAAAAATTGTTTTGTGTTAATTAAAAGTAATTAAAAGCAATGTTAGTAAATTAATTATTATGTGAAGGTAGCACAGAAGTATTTAAGTATATGGTTTTTATGAAACAATGTGAAAGTTAATTACAAATTGAAATGTTAACATGAATTATAAAACTTTTGGGTTAAAAAAATGTAATAACTAAGCAGTAAAAATAAAGTAATGACCTGTGCCTACTCAACAATTTAATTTCATCTGCATTACTTAGAAGGAATACAGTAATGACTTACAAATAATATTATATGTAATTACTTTCTTTTTAGCCTTGACATTTTCAATATTGATAATATTAAATACAGTTGCAATATTTTCATAACATTGTCATACATGATCATATTATGATCCAAAATAATCATTATATGACCCCAGGTTTCTTTAGTTGTTGGGACAATCATATTCAATTTTACTATTGCCATGAATATTAAAATGTGTCTGTTTACTAATAAAGGTCCTATAGTTTAATTTTTCACACTGAGAATAATGTGTTTTTTACAATTTAATGACAGTACCAAAATAAGGTACTTTTGTACTATGGAATTCAGTCCTGATCACTTTACAACAAAATAAATGAGAAAAGTAAATGCTTGATGGTTTAAGCGTGTTAGTGCATGAAAGGGTGCAAAATGAGTACTGAACTGTTTAAGTGATGTGTCATTTTTTATATCTGCATTATTCAGAAGTTCAACCCTGGGAGTATACACACAGTATTGTGAGTGTATTTGTTATAAAGTGCGTATTAATAAATCCCAAGGGGAGGCTTAAAATTAAATTATAAAAATAAATACAAGCAAAAATGAAAGTTTGTATTTTTAATATTTACTTAATTTGTTCAACATGACTTTTACAGAGTAATGTAAATAAATAATGCAAAATTGTAAAGAGTAAAGGGTTAAAGTATTTACATTAAATGTAAAACATATAAAACTTTATATTAAGTTTAAAAATTTTATATTTTTATACTAAACTATACAAAAATGTAGGTTATAATTGTTGTAGTTGAAAAATACAACAATATTTGTTTATATAAACCTCTTTTGTATTGATTTACAATATGTTACCAGGGAAATTATTTATAAAAAAATTAAAAATTTTCTCTATTAATCTTTGATTTACTCTCTGATGCACAAAAATTAAATATATAAAATTAAAAAAAATTTCACCTTCAAGATCAAAATCGCAAAAAAAGATTATAAGAAATGAGATTTTTTACGTGTTACAAACATATTTCAAGTGCTTCTTTAAATTATACGTATACGTAATATTTGTAATATCAACAAATCATTAACACGTATACGTATAGGGGTCGTTAATAAGATCAGTGCAATTTCACAATGTAAAACTTTCCAGTTGAAATGTATGTATCTTTAAATCTAATTTCAAGTGTCAAAATATTAATTTGATACAATTACTATTTGTATGATATGATTATGTATTAAAAATTGAATAATATCCCAGTTATTACCATGTAAAGGGTTAAAATGTAAAATTTTGCTTACACAATAGCATTTTGAGTCATTATTTTAACACGGTGATGTCATTGGAGTCAAGTACTTACCACGAACGATTACAAGTAATTAGAAAAAGTAGTCATTGTAAATCGCATGAAAAAACGTATACAGCTTCTATATCTCTACTGGCAAGATGACTAATGAATTAGGAAGTATTTATATAACACATTACTAGTAAGACCTTATTAGACTACTTCTATGTAATCCAGACGACATGTAGTAGTCATTGAAAAGTATGTTGTTAGGTAAGTAATTACATTTAAAAGCCATTACCTAGTTTTTGCTGGGTAAGTATGAAATAATGTATTGGAAAAATTTTAGCCACATATAATTTATATATTTAAAGTAATGTACATAGTATGTATATTTCTTGAGCACTGGAGTAGGGGAAATACTTCATCATCACATTTCAAATAAACAATTTTAAAGTATCTACAGGAAAATAAATATTTTTACATTTAAAAAATTATTTTACATTTAAGAAATTGTGAAATTGTTCGTGCATGATGATTGTTGGCAATCTATATGCATGTATAGAATGTTATATACAATATATAAGTTATAGGATTTTTTAAAAAAGTATATTTTCGGTTAAGAATTTCTATTTCTATTAATGTCACGATTTTCAATTGCGAAAACAAATAACTTTTTGGGCAAAATTTTATCAATGAAATTATAATATGTAAAATATAGTAACGGGTGGTAATGCAAAGCCAACTCGGCACTAGCACATTCATATTGTTTCACATTTGCAGAATTAAGAAAATAGTAAAATTTAACAAGTGAGAATCTCGTATACCCACCATCAAACCGTGATATTACTCATCAAATTAACTAAATACGACCTTATATGAGAGGTAGGTCACCTTATATGGGGGGTAGGGAACCTTATATGGGGGGTAGGATCAATTATGGACCGATCCACATGTAACTTATGTGTGTCGAATTTCATCGCTATATTCGTATTTTGAAGCCAGTAATGAGCGTTATAGTCATTTTCTGAAGGGGACCTTATATGGGGGTAGGGTAAATTTTGGCTCACATGAAACTTATTTATGGCGAATTTCATCGCTATACTCGTACTTTTAAAGTAGATACTTATGCCGTTAAAGCTGTTTTTTGGGGGGTCCAATAAATTGCCCATTCTCAATACCAAACAAAGAGAATAGAGAATATTTGTGGAACCCTTCTAGCTTATGCCCTTCGGATTGTATCGTGTTTTCAACAGACAGACGGACATGGCTAGATCGTCATAGAATTAAATAAGAAACCGGAATATATATATATATATATATATACTTTTGTAGGTCTATAACCAATATTTCGATGTGTTGCAAACGGAATGACAAAATCAATATAACCCCCATCTTGCTTGTCATTCCGTTTTTAATTACTACAACATAATTTTTCGACCCTATATATATTCTGAATTCTTATAGATAGCGGAATCGATTAAGCCATGTCCGTCTGTCTGTGTTTATGTTGATATCAATTTTCTGAAGATTTCAGATATCTTTGGGATCTCAGTCTTCAATAATTCTATCTGACATGCTTTTCATCAAATTGCGACCTGGAGCGATGTTTACAATGTTTACATGGACACACAGACGGAAAGACGGACAGACAGACGAACATAGCTTAATCGACTCAGAAAGTGATTTTGAGCCAATTGGTCTACTTTAAGGTGGGTGTAGGACCGATATTTTTGGGTGTTACAAACATCAGCACAAACGCATAATACCCTTCCCACTAAAGTGGTGTAGGGTACAAATACCGATAGGTATTTTACAAATTTTTATTTGTAATATGTTTTGTAATTTAGTAAATATTTATACATTTTTGTTCAAAAAAAGCTCAAAATAATTTTAAATTATTTATTACATTGCAATCAGACAGCAGTTTAATTAATTGCATAAATTTAATTTAAATTAATTAATTGCTTATTCATATAATATAGTACAGACAGTCGGACAGCCATTTTTGTCCTTTTTCATAAATTTTTAATTAAATTATGACTTCTTATTAAATATTAACTTGATGCTGCAAGTATTTATGATGAATTTAATATATGTATAAGCATTTATTTAAAAAGGCCAACTTACTAGATTTAAGGTTATTTAACTTATAATAAAATTAAAAAGGGTTGCTTTCTGTATAAATAATATATTTATTAAAACAAATTGTCATAAAACAAAGTCTATTATGATTCTGTTTATTTAGTAAATTAAAAAGAAAATGTTTTTATTAATAAGATATTTAAAAGCTATTATAGAATTACTAAGAAAATATTTATTTAGGTAAAAAAATTAAAAAAAAAACAAAATTTAAAGGAACAATTTAAGTGCCAACTGATTTTTTTAAATTAAAAACTTACATCTAACTTGATAAAAAGCGATGTTCGATAAAAACTGAAGCGATTATAGATTTTCTGCAATTTCTCCACTGAACGCGAATTTAAGCTACCACAGTCGATCTTATTGAATTGATCTTGAAAGAGTGTGTTATTACTTTTAGAATTTTGAGTTTTTATACAAAATCTGAATGTTCAGTGTATGAATGTGTTTAGCAGTTGTGTTTGTTGCTATGAGTTATTCTAAAAACATGACAATGAAAGTAAAGTGTCCTTTCGGTTGTAATGTATACTTGGCACATTTAAACAACAAATACTCATGTACATACAGAATAACATACATTTTAATTTTAACTCATTTCATATATAAATTTTTTTCGCCCTGCAGTTCGCAGTGGTGTCTTAAATGTTACATATCGAAAGAGAGTTAAAGTAACTACTCTCCATGTTATCTAGAGACACTTAAGTCATATTTTACTTTTCGCTGGATTACAAAGAGTAGAGGAAGTAGTTAGTTAGTTAGTTGCACAAAATATTGTCTAAATCGGATACTATGACCCCTCATTAAAACTGTTGTAATATGTTTAAATCTACTAGAGTCACACAAAGATAGATAAGTACGTATTTATAATAAATGTAGGAGAATTCTATAAATGTTTACAAAAGAATGTGTGTAAATATGCCCAGCATAGTCCCGAACTAACTATTTAACCTACCACTTAGGGTTACACCTAGACACCGACTGCCCAGGTGACTAAATATTTTGACATGCTTGTCCCACGAGGAAGTCAATCGTCACCATATAGATTACGAAGAGTCAAACAAAAAGCTTAAAAAGGGGACACTAAAGTGACGATTATCTTTACCCTCGTTTATAAAGAGTACATTCGTGACAAAAGATTAATTAGAGCCAACCGGATGATTAGACGTTAGTGGAAATCGTTGTTTTTTCGGATGCATTGACTCTTTGTTGAACGACTGGGTGTGAATGTTTAACTTAAAATGTGAGTGAGTACATATACATATGCATATGTATGGATAACTTTGTGATATTTAAATAAATTTTGTCAAAGTTATTATGCTTTGTATGAGCCAACAATAGGCTGCGTAAGTTCTTGTCGCTTTTTCATCTACTTAAAAAATCCTTTTGTTTTCACATTAGATAATTGTATTTAGACGTGCAATAATTTTAGTCATATTTGCTTAGGGCTATTTAAATTATTAAAATCATAGACAAACCCAGCAAAACTATTCAGTATAAATTAAGATAACGTACTTTACAATTTAAACATTTACATTTCACTTGAATGCAGTGAAGAGATTGGATGCACCTATCATAAAGTATTATAAAAGTAAGGAACCAAAAATCCAAATAAATTGAAAAGGAATAATTCACTACCTTTTGATAAATTATAGCAGTAAAATGCGAAATGATTTCAAATTCATTATTAACGTTTTTTCTTGGGTATTTACTTACTTTTGGGATTATAAAGCTGTTTGCAAATAACAAAAGCAAACATTGTTATAAAGTGGAAAGCATAAAGCTTTATAATATTTAAACTTTAAACAATGTCCTTATATACCTTTTGTTAATATTCAATTTTATGTGTGTGTGTGTGTATGTTTGTACACATATTTTCCATTTTATTGCTTTAGCAAAAACAAAATAAGTTTATTATTTATTTTATAACATGCTGCGTAATAAAATTTAAAATCAATTTGCAACTAATTAAATTTTCAATTAAATAGCAAATAAAACAAAATGAGTTTTCAACAAACAATAAAAAAACATGTTAAAACATGTTGGACTGACTGCATGTTTGAACTCAGTCGAATGTATTTTAATAACATTCAGGTGTAAGAGGAATGTCATTGTTCAAGTGTGGCAAATTATGTTCGAATCAATAAAAACAAACAGAAAACTACTGTTTAATGATACATGTAATTTACGCGCATTTTAATAATTATAATTTACTTGTTAATATTAATATTTATTATTTGTTTATTTGAGTACAAGCTGTTATAAAGCACTGCAACCAAGACTAGTAGGGGAAAGGGTGAAAGGATATTTTATGGAATTTTCATTTTATATTTAAACAAATATTTGATATTACATTTATTACAAAGATTTTAATAATTGAAATAGGAACAAATATAAATAGGATTCCGGTAAATTTTCACATGAAAAAAATATTTTTAAACCTAAAATCTAAAATCGAATGAATAATATGTGTTTAAAGAAAGAGTGAAGATATGTGATCAATTAAATTTTCCAACAAACATTAACATTTGCTTTAAAATCTATCAAAAAAACGTGTCTGTCATTAGGAAATTATATAAAAATTTTACTCTCATCAAAATCAATTAAAATGTTAATTAATGTCTAAATACCAATAAACAACAATAGCTCAAGTAAGGTGGGAGGGAACTGATATAATAATTACAATTATAAACATATATATAAATAATCTTCTCTGATAAATATACACATCAGTACTCACAAATTTAATTGCAAATTTAACAATCGCAGTATTTTTAAAACGTGTAAAGTACCCAGGTACTTTATTTTACAAATCACTAAATTGCTGTTGCTACGTGTTGTGCAACTGTTGTCAGTGTTGTAAAATGTTGTAATTCTGGTAGCAGCAGCATTTTATGTTACTACATAAATATTTTAAGAAATCTTTTATTTAAAGTTTAAAATCACTACACAATTGTAAAAGTATTTACAGTACTATAAGTAGTAATGACAGACTGTGTATTACATGTTCACAATCTAACTAATGTAACATACATATGTATATACATACATATGCACAACAAGTTTACAGTTTAATACTTCACATTCCAATATTTGCTACTTCCCTCTTTCTCTTTTCTTACTTCATTACACTGTTTTAGAGTTGACACTTTTAAGACGAAATCGTGGTTTTTATCCACAAACTGCAGGAATTACATTAAAACATAAAAGTACACATGTGTACAAATTTTATTGCGAGAGTATGTTTCCTTAAAGAAATGTCAGTAAAGTAAATTAAATTATTAACAAAAATGTATTTGTTGAAAAATGTAATATGTACATATTGTGAAAAATTAATCAAAAATTAAATTTAAGGTTAACTACAGCTCATTTCTAGTTCACTCTAGTTCAGTTCTAGTTAGTTCTAGTTCAGTTCTAGTTCAGTTCTAGTTCAGTTCTAGTTCAGTTCAGTCACTTCTAGTTCACTTCTAGTTCAGTTCTAGTTCAGTTCTAGTTCAGTTCTAGTTTCACTTCTAGTTCAGTTCTAGTTCAGTTCTAAGTTCTCAGTTCTAGTTCAGTCTAGTTCAGTTCTAGTTCAGTTCTAGTTCAGTTCTAGTTCAGTTCTAGTTCAGTTCTAGTTCAGTTCTAGTTCAGTTCTAGTTCAGTTCTAGTTCAGTTCTAGTTCAGTTCTAGTTCCCGTTCCTAGTCAGTAGTTCAGTTCTAGTTCAGTTCTAGTTCAGTTCTAGTTTCAGTTCTAGTTCAGGTTCTAGTTCAGTCTAGTTCAGTTCATTCTAGTTCAGTTCTAGTTCAGTTCTAGTTCAGTTCTAGTTCAGTTCTAGTTCAGTTCTAGTTCAGTTCTAGTTCAGTTCTAGTTCAGTTCTAGTTCAGTTCTAGTTCAGTTCTAGTTCAGTTCTAGTTCAGTTCTAGTTCAGTTCTAGTTCAGTTCTAGTTCAGTTCTAGTTCAGTTCTAGTTCAGTTCTAGTTCAGTTCTAGTTCAGTTCTAGTTCAGTTCTAGTTCAGTTCTAGTTCAGTTCTAGTTCAGTTCTAGTTCAGTTCTAGTTCAGTTCTAGTTCAGTTCTAGTTCAGTTCTAGTTCAGTTCTAGTTCAGTTCTAGTTCAGTTCTAGTTCAGTTCTAGTTCAGTTCTAGTTCAGTTCTAGTTCAGTTCTAGTTCAGTTCTAGTTCAGTTCTAGTTCAGTTCTAGTTCAGTTCTAGTTCAGTTTCTAGTTCAGTTCTAGTTCAGTTCTAGTTCAGTTCTAGTTCAGTCTAGTTCAGTTCTAGTTCAGTTCTAGTTCAGTTCTAGTTCAGTTCTAGTCAGTTCTAGTTCAGTTCTAGTTCAGTTCTAGTTCAGTTCTAGTTCAGTTCTAGTTCAGTTCTAGTTCAGTTCTAGTTCAGTTCTAGTTCAGTTCTAGTTCAGTTCTAGTTCAGTTCTAGTTCAGTTCTAGTTCAGTTCTAGTTCAGTTCTAGTTCAGTTCTAGTTCAGTTCTAGTTCAGTTCTAGTTCAGTTCTAGTTCAGTTCTAGTTCAGTTTAGTTCAGTTCTAGTTCAGTTCTAGTTCAGTTCTAGTTCAGTTCTAGTTCAGTTCTAGTTCAGTTCTAGTTCAGTTCTAGTTCAGTTCTAGTTCAGTTCTAGTTCAGTTCTAGTTCAGTTCTAGTTCGTTCTAGTTCAGTTCTAGTTCAGTTCTAGTTCAGTTCTAGTTCAGTTCTAGTTCAGTTCTAGTTCAGTTCAAGTTCAGTTCTAATTCAGTTCCAGTTCAGTTCAAAAACAAGAATAGTCTCGTTTATTGTAGCAGTTAATGCAACAATTGATTATTTAAAATACAAATAGCCAACATTATAATTGACTTTATTTTTACAACACATAAACAAATATCTTTAACACTGTGTGTGAAGTTGAAAATATGATCCCCAATGACAAATTTCAAATACAGTAGGGATTAGAAAATCAAATAAAACACTCTGCTATGTTCCTGTGGTTATACTTATATTGTTTGGTATTTGTGTTTCATAACAACATGAGTGAAAAATTATTTTACGCAGAATTAACTTGGGTTTTTATATTTTTTTGTTGAGGTTTTTGTATTATTTTTCCCTCACTTCATGATTCTGGGCCATTCTCAATTATGTTTGCTCAATTAACCTTTTGTTGGTGTGAATATTAGCAAATGCTACTTTAGCAGTATTTTTCATTATAGTTTCTATTAACAAAAATGGCCACTTTTCAGTAACTCAAATAAATGTTTGTGAATACACCGCAGTTAAAAACAAGTTAAGCGTTAAATAAAGGACTTTCGCGTAAATAAATACAAAATCCCAATAAACTGACCACAAGTTTTGCTTTCGTGTGTGTTTATTTACTACAAACATATTAAGCATGTACATATGTATATTTTGTTATTTTGGCTACTGGGTCGGCTGCTGGTTTTGTGTAAAATGCAAATAATTAACTTGTAGGAGCCACAACACATGCAAAAATTTACTATAATGTATACTATATATATTTACAATATTCACCACATGCACGCACAGGCGGATTTTCTGCCTCTAATAAAGAATGAATAGTCACGAAAATTAACATTTGGTTGGTAAAGCTTAAATATAAATCTATAAATTTTAATACAATATACATTTATATATTAAATATTCTTTTTATAGTTTTGCTCAGCAAAATGTCAAAAAATTGTTGTGATCAAGTTTAGAAGTTTAGCCCACTTCAAAATTTTGACATATCATATTACTTTTGTGCCGTGTAAATCTAGTTTTAATAACGTTAAAAGCAGCAATTCTTAGATCTATCTTTAAATATATAAATATTAGATCGGTATTTAAGTCATTGATTAATTTTTTGAAATTAAATCGTAAGTCTTGTTCAGCCCGATTTAAATTCTGTATTTAAACAAAAAGTCTTTTAAAATTACTACTACTACTTATAAAATATTTTATCACACTGATACCCTCAAATAAACTCAATTTATTGTGTTGGTTCGTTAACATGAAGTATGTGTATTCATACACAAAATATGTACATATCTAATATAACATGTGGCAAGGTATATGCATGTTGTCTATATATTTTTCTAAGTGCTTGAGCCTTATTCGGCATTTGAACGGACATAAATACTATATGCATAAGTACGCATGAGTGTGTACATATAAATTAATAATATGCTTTCACCCATTGTTCAGAGGTTAGAGATTTTACACTTGTTTTGTTTTGAAATTTGAGAAAGCAGAAACCCGAAAACACTTAAAATGAAAAAGGTACTGGCATTAGGCTTTGCTTTGTTATTTAAGCTTTCATTTTAGTTTTTCATATCATTAGTTAGCAATTCTTTCTTTTTTGTTAACACCTTCTTATGACAAGGGTTTAATTCGACAAACTATTTTCCATTTACACACTTCTACTTGTTTATTGCTCTCAACATATACATATACTCCAAAACCAAATTAACTGCTTACATGTTTAAACCATCAGACGGACACTTAGACAAAAGCACGGACCTTTGGACAACATTAATCTTCTGTATGTGATCTTAAGTTCGACATGACTTGTTTTACCTTAATTTATGTAATGATGTGCAAAATTTAAACTTTCTTTAATGACAAATTTAACTGAACTAGAACTGAGCTAGAACTGAACTAGAACTGAACTAGAACTGAACTAGAACTGAACTAGAACTGAACTAGAACTGAACTAGAACTGAACTAGAACTGAACTAGAACTGAACTAGAACTGAACTAGAACTGAACTAGAACTGAACTAGAACTGAACTAGAACTGAACTAGAACTGAACTAGAACTGAACTAGAACTGAACTAGAACTGAACTAGAACTGAACTAGAACTGAACTAGAACTGAACTAGAACTGAACTAGAACTGAACTAGAACTGAACTAGAACTGAACTAGAACTGAACTAGAACTGAACTAGAACTGAACTAGAACTGAACTAGAACTGAACTAGAACTGAACTAGAACTGAACTAGAACTGAACTAGAACTGAACTAGAACTGAACTAGAACTGAACTAGAACTGAACTAGAACTGAACTAGAACTGAACTAGAACTGAACTAGAACTGAACTAGAACTGAACTAGATCTGAACTAGAACTGAACTAGAAATGAACTAGAACTGAACTAGAACTGAACTAGAACTGAACTAGAACTGAACTAGAACTAAACTAGAACTGAACTAGAACTGAACTAGAACTGAACTAGAACTGAACTATAACTGAACTAAAGTAGTTTGTTTTATCCGAGCATTCGTAATAACCGAGTTCATTATATGATTGTTTTTTGTATGAAAATAGTTTACAAATTATCAATACTTGAAATGTTGTTCGTAATAACGTAGTTTGTTATAAGCGAGTTTGACCGTAATTGGAGATATGAGCTTATTTACAGACAGGTAAAAAGTTACAAAAAGACGCTTCATACAGCTAGCAATAGTACGGACCGCATGTCTACCACGAAAACAGTACTCGCACAGTATATATTTACGTTGATAAGTATGTGGCTAATTTTGAAAAGTTTGTGCTACTTAAAGTTTAAATTCAACCACTCTCTACTTTTGAATTTGGTTACTATAGAAACTTTAACGAGAAAATTTAATTACCGGCAATTTTGAGGTAATAACGTACCTTGATAACGCTTTAGTACATAATTAATATTAATTTAATTAGAACAGCTAAATAAAAATTACTAAGGTGTTGTAATAAATTAAATTAGAAAGACAATAAAATTTTGCTGTAGAAAACGAAAATTCATAATTGTTTAAAGCTAATGAAAATTTATTTGCAAAAGTTCTCTGGGAACACATTTTAAATCGTAATTTCGACGAAAACCTGGCAATGGAAAATTGTTCCTGCAGTGTACTCTTAGCGAGCTCTTCATTCGTTTCAAAACATTTATCAGATTTTGTGTAGTTGTACCTTTAACCTGCTTATCTTATAAAATAAGTTTCTTCATAGTCTTCTTCCATCCCCTTTCTTCCTAATGCCATAATTCAGCTTAAACTCTTCCTTCTGTTATTTCACATCTACAATCAATATAAAATTATAACTTGTGCTGTCATTCATTCATTCATTCATTCATTTACCTTTACTACAACATGATTAATATTAATGCGTTGACATTGAGACAACATCTTTTCAATTATTGTTTTCTCTATCAAGTGGCTTAATAAGTGATAATAATTAATAACCTTATGTTATTCAACAACAATAAATTACTAATTTGTTAACAAATAAACTTTGCTAGTAAATTATAGATAAATAATAAATAAAGGTTAATTAATAAATCAAATAATTTTATTAAACATTATTATTCAAATAAATGATAATTGGTTTGTTTTCAATTGATTTAAGCCAGCAAAAATGTTTGTTTAGTCCTTGTGAACACAGTAAGAATATATAATTGTTAAAATGTATAAAATTACAATTTAAATTTAAATTGAAATTTATATATAATTCTATATAATGTACGAAAACATACATTGCGTATGATTAATATTATTTCTACGTTTTTATACCCACCATCAAAAAAGATGGGGGGTATATTGTTTTTGTCATTCCGTTTGTAACACATTGAAATATTCGTCTAAGACCCATAAAAGTATATATATTCGGGGTCCTTATAAGATTCTAAGACGATCTAGCCATGTCCGTCCGTCTGTCCGTCTGTCCGTCTGTCCGTCTGTCTGTCTGTCTGTCTGTCTGTCTGTCTGTTGAAAACACGATAGAGTCCAAATGGAAGCAGCTAGCGAGCTGAAATTTTGCACAGATACTTCTAGTTGCTGCAGTTTGTTTGGTATTGAAAATGGGCAATATCGGTCCACAATTTCGCCTAGCCCCCATATAAGGCCCCCTTCAGAAAATGACTTTATCGTTCATAACTTGCTAAGGGAAGAACCAATAGCGGTGAAATTTGGCACAAATATGTCTTATGGGAACCTAAATCTCTTCGTAGAATTTTATAAGGATCGGTCCATAATTGACCCTACCCCCCATATAAAGTCCCCTTCAGAAAATGACTTTATCGCCCATAACTGCCTAAGAAAAGCATCAATAGCGGTGAAATTCGGCACAAACATGTTTTATGGGAACCTAAATCTCTCTGTAAAATTTTATAAGGATCGGTCTATAATTGACCCTACCCCCCCATATAAAGCCCCTTCAGAAAATGACTTTATCGCTCATAACTTGCTAAGGGAAGAACCAATAGCGGTGAAATTCGGCACAAACATGTTTTATGGGAACCTAAATCTCTTTTTAAAATTTTATAAGGATAGGCTCAAAATTGACCCTACCCCCCATATAAAGTCCCCTTCAGAAAATGACTTTATCGCCCATAACTGGCTAAGAGAAGCATCAATAGCGGTGAAATTCGGCACAAACATGTTTTATGGGAACATAAATCTTTTTTTTAAATTTTATAAGGATCGGTCCATAATTGACCCTACCCCCCACATAGAGTCCCCTCCAAAAATTACTTTATCGCTCATAACTTGCTAAGGGAAGAACCAATAGCGGTGAAATTCGGCACAAACATGTTTTATGGGAACCTAAATCTCTCTGTAAAATTTTATAAGGATCGGTCTATAATTGACCCTACCCCCCATATAAAGTCCCCTTCAGAAAATGACTTTACCGCCCATAACTGGCTAAGAGAAGCATCAATAGCGGTGAAATTCGGCACAAACATGTTCTATAGGAACATAAATCTTTCCGTGGAATTTTATAAGGATAGGCTCATAATTGACCCTACATCCCATATAAAGTCCCCTTCAGAAATGACTTTATCGCCCATAACTGGCTAAGATAAGCATCAATAGCGGTGAAATTCGGCACAAACATGTTCTTTGGGAACATAAATCTCTTTGTAAAATTTTATAAGGATAGGCCCATAATTGACCCTACCCCCCATATAAAGTCCCCTTCAGAAAATGACTTTATCGCCCATAACTGGCTAAGAGAAGCATTAATAGCGGTGAAATTCGGCACAAACATGTTTTATGGGAACATAAATCTCTTCATATAATTTTATAAGGATCGGTCCATAATTGACCCTACCCCCCATATAAAGTCCCCTTCAGAAAATGACTACCCTATAAGGTTCCCTTCGGAAAATTACTTTAACGCTCATTACTGACTCAAAAATGCTATTACAGCAGTGAAATTCTACGTAAACAAGTTTTGTACTAGCCAAAAACTATTTATCACATTTTATGGGGATCGGTCTATAACTGACCCCACCCTCCATATAAGGTCCCCCTCAGATAGTGACTGTAACGCTCGTTACTGACTGTAACGCTCAAATGCGACTACAGCGATGAAATTTCACATAAACAAGTTTTGTATGAGTTTATGGTTATAAATATTGGATCAAACAAAATTAATATTTTTAATTCGGAAGAGCACGGTCCATGCTTAAGCCTTTATAAATTTCCCTCTTCCAAATATTTCCCTGATGTTCATAATAATATCGACATATGATTCAACATAGATCGATAATATCAAAGTTTATTTATAACGATGATTTGATGGTGGGTATATAAGATTCGGCATGGCCGAATATAACACTCTTACTTGTTTTTGTTTTGTTTTTGCTAAAAACTTTCTTCAATCACATTTAAACTTATATCTTTACAGTTTTGAAACAAAATTGCCATGAATGCCTATAAAACTCAAACTTATCATAACTAGAGGCATTTAATAATTTTCTTTCTTAATAAAGAATTTATTGACCTTGTTGCTGAAAGTTATCGTAAAACTTTAACAAACTTTCGAAATAAATTCGAAAAATAAAACACAGCATTTAACGTTATTTTTCTACAAGTTTCAAGGTAAGTTATTAAATTGTTTTTCTAAGTTTAGGCAAATGTTTAATGAACATTTAATTTTGAAAAAATTTAATAGAAATTTATCATTGAATTAAAACAATTTCAGTTATAGCTCAAATCTACTTCAATTTCTTCTGTTCTAGTTCAGTTATCCATATTTTTATTGATGTATGTATATTAAAACTATGAGCAAAATCAATGGAATTAAGTTTAGCAAAAAAGGCATTTAATAAAATAACTAATATTTTACATTATTGAGAAAATATTTGAAAACAATTTATATTTTTTTCTTTGAAACTGAAATTTGTTTTATTAAATATAATGCTAAAAGCTTATAAGCTTATTTAAATATGACTTTTATTGAAAACAAATACTTAATAGAAACATTAAACATACGAAATAAACAGATTAACTTTTAATTCTACCTATTTAAGTAAACATTTCCAATTTATAGAGAAATAAAAAAACCCACAAAATTATACATAAAATAAATACCATTTTATATACATATTCCATTTAAATAAGATTATTTAATTCCACTTAAAACCCTAGTTAATGTTAAAACAAATTACAATTAAATCAATATTAATCATACGCCTGAATGTCCCAATTTTATATGATTAATTTAGAGGGTTTTTCTATACCCACCATCAAAAAAAGTGTAAAACTTTTTGACATTCCGTTCGTAAACATTGAAATATTCATCTAAGACCCATAAAAGTATATGTATTCTGGGTCCTTATTAGATTCTAAGACGATCTAGCCATGTCCGTCCGTCTGTCTGTTGAAAACATGATAGAGTCCAAATGGAAGTAGCTAGCGAGCTAAAATTTTGAATAGATACTTTTAGTTGATGCAGTTTATTTGGTACAATTTCGCCTAGCCCCCATATAAGGCCTTATTCAGAAAATGACTTTACGCTCATAACTGGCTTAGAGAAGCATCATTGGCGGTGAAATTCGGTACAATCATGTTTTATGGAAACCTAACTCTCTTTGTAAAATTTTATAAGGATCGGTTCATAATTGTCCCTACCCTCCATATAAGGTCCCCTTCAGAAAATGACTTTAACGCTCATAACTGTCTAAAAGAAACGTCTATAGCGGTGAAAATCGACAGGAACATATTTTATACAAACTTAAATCTCTTCGTAAAATTTTATAATGATCGGTCCATAATTAACCCTACTCCCATATAAGGTCCCCTTCAGAAAATGACTTTAACACTCAATACAGACTCAAAAATTTTAGTACAGCGGTAAAATTCTACATAAACAAATTCTGTGCAAGCCAAATGCTCTCTATCAAATTTTATAAGGATCGGTCCTTATCCCCCATATAAGGTCCCCTTCAGAAGATGACTTCAACGCTCTTTATCAAATTTTATGGAAATCGGTCTATAATTGACCCCACCCTCCATATAAGGTTCCCCTCAGAAAGTGACTGTAACATTCGTTACTGGCTATAATGTTCAAATACGACTACAACGATTAAATTTCACATAAACAAGTTTTGTATGAGCCCTTACCCTACACCCTTAATAATGTCTCCATTAGAAAATCACTTTAACGTTCATTACTGGCTCAAAAATGCGACGTGTAGTTGAAATATTTTGCGAAAATAACATGAACTTAATAAAAAATACATATTGTTCGAAAAAACAATCCAGGATATAAAGGAGCATTATTAATAACCGTAGCAATGACAATGTAGGAAGCAGTGGTAGTAGCAATAACAATAACAACAACTAAGTGTTACAGTTATTCAATTTCCTTTGTGCCAATTTAATGATAATGTTAGTAGACCAATATAAATTGTATGTATGACTTTACACGCAAAGGTAAATATAGCCGACATACAATCATGTAGTCATAGTTGCAAAGTCCCTGTAAAAACTGGAACACAAAAGGTCTATGTCTACATGTACAGTTTCTCTAGATTCGTTCGCCTTTCCTGTTATTCATACACATTTGAATGGCTTGTTTATATGAATTTATTAACTATTTGTTTTTCTAATCTGCGAAATACTTAATATATATTACAGCAGATTTATTTATTTATTTAACTCCTTTATTCATTCGTGCTTGTTTAACCCAGTGCTATTAAATTACAAAAATAAATTATTACAAAAAAATATTATTCTCAGCTTTCTTTATTTATTTTAATTTTTAATAATATTTTTAAAATATTTGTTGTTGCATGAGTTTCAAAAATTGTGTTTATAAGTAAAGTAAGTAAGTAAAGTTACGATGTTCAAGAATTTTCAGCGGGGCACTTTGCAAGGGACTAGGGTTAAATAAGGGCCGCTCATTACGAAACTTTGCAGTATCATTTATCTATGTATATAAATAAAAATGAATGTGTGTTTGTTTGTATGTATGTTTGACTACCAAACGGCTGAACCGATTTTCTTGATTCAGCGTATTCCTTTATGTCTGGCAGAGGTTATAGGCTACTTTTTATTTTGAAATTTTAAGTGGGCGAGGAGCCACGCCCATATTAAGAAAATATTTGAGATAATATAACAGTTAGAGTCCTCGAATAATAAATAGAAAAATTCATATATCTGAAAAACTATTAAAGCTAGAATCTTAAAATTTTACTTGAAAAACTTTGATATTCATCTGAACATTTGGAGTATAACGGGCGAACTTTCAATGCGGGACATGGCTCCTCCCATATGAATTTAATACAAAATTTCGTCTATCTGGGAAACTAATAGAACTAGATTCTTCAAATTTTGCACAAATTACCTTAATATTCATCTGAACATTTTGGAGGAAAAGGGGCAGACTTTCATCTGGGGAGCCTGAAGCTCCCACATGAATTAAATAGAAAAATTCTTATATCTGAGAAACTATTAGAGCTAGAGTCTTCAAATTGTACATGATGAACTTTGACATTCATGTGGACATTTATAGAATAACGGGGGGACTTTCATTGGGGGGCTTGGCACTCCATTTTGTATATCTCAACAACTGGTAGAGGCATTATAAAAAGAGATATATACAACAACTTCTTGCTACGGAAACTAATAATATTTATTCACTATTGCGAAATTATTTTATGAATTTGTATAAATAAGGTATGCTTCCCTTGGCAGTTCCTTCATAATTCGTGATAAATTTTTCACAAATTTTCATGCCAAAGTATTGAAAAGTTTCCTCCTTAAAATTAAAATTTATTTTAAATATCTACTAATAAAATGTAATCCAATGTATTAAAATTACAGAACAAACCAAATTTACAAGAATTTTTAAATCTATTATATCATTAAATTAAACCTTAACATGTTAAGCAATTTTAAATGTACAAAACATTCTGGTTTTTGGTTCACCCAACATAAATATCTTCCGGGTAAATAATAAAAAAAACGACAAACTAAAGAAATGTTAATGTCTTAATAATCTTCAAAACCTAACAACTCATTATTTTGGCCACAATTTAATGATGATGAAAACATCAACATCATCCGTCACATCATAAATTCCCTTTTACTCCATTTTCAACACATAAACTTAAACTCTCGTCTCCTCAAGGATATGAGTGGTCATGTAATCTAGAGGGACTCTACCAGTCAAATACTGTAAGTACGACACATAACCAAATGACAGCATGACCCCTATTAAATAAGGCCACAAAAATGTCTTTACCCAACACATAAACTTAAATCCTATTTTTTCTGTTGTTGGTGCTGTAATTCTCACTCTAACTAAAAAAAACAACATTAACGCACCTTAAAAACATTTTTGCTTTTGTTTCTTTTGTTTTTGTTTCTTCGTACTGATTTTGTATGAAAATAAAATTTAAGCTTTAAATAAAATGCTTAAACCCCAAAAAAAACAACATGGTCCTAAAATTGTAAAAAACCATAAAAATCAGCTTAAAGGCTACTTGGGTAGAAGATAGACAAGAAGAGTATAACCAGGGAAAAACTTAAATGAAAACTAACGACAAATAAAACAAGTTAGAGTGCTATATTCGGCTGAGCCGAATCTTAAATACCCTCCACCAGCAACTTTTGTATTAATACATTTCTAATTAATAAAATATTTGTAGAAATAAGTTTTCTCATGTCTTAAATAGAAAAATCCCAATATTTAAACAGCTTAAATCTACTACAATTCCAAGACTTATTGAACATTAGAAACGCCACTTTCATTTAAATTTTTATAGCGCCCTAAGATATGCTTTAGCGATATCTCGTATTTGCATGTATGCATGTGTGTGAAAGATTTAAGGATTTTAAAAATATATACATATATATAATTTTGTTCTACACAAATTGATAATGCAAAGAGTTAAATACGGTTAAAGTGCTTTTAGGGGAAGGGCCTAGTATGAGAGATATGACCAAATATAGACCGATCGTGAAAAATTTTTGAAATAGCATTAAGTGCTTTTTACATTACAAAATAGAATTTATGAACAAAAATAGTATTTATTTATATCATTATTTGGTAATGAGTTATGTGCCTTTAAGTGTTTTTCTGAAAGGGACCTTGTATGAGAGCTATGATCAATTATGGATCGATAGGAAAACAATTTCACAGTAATATTTCTCTGTATATGAGCAATATTTCTGCCAAACTTTATATGGATATCTTAATTTAGTAATGAGTTATGTGCGTTTAAGTGATTTTCGGGAAGGGACCTTGTATGGGAGCTATGACCAGTTATGGACCGATCGGAAAAAAATTATCTGTAATATTTCTGTGCATATGAGTAATATTTGTATCATATGGGTATCTTAATTAAGTATTGAGTTATGCGCGTTTAAGTGATTTTCGGGAGGGGACCTTGTTGGGAGCTATGACCAATTATTGACCGATGGAAAAAAATTTTCACAGTAATATTTCTGTGCATATGAGTAATACTTGTGCCAAATTTTATATTGATATCTTAATTTAGTAATGAGTTATGCGCGTTTAAGTGATTTTCGGGAGGGGACCTTGTATGGGAGCTATGACCAATTATGGACCGATCGGAAAAAAATTTCACAGTAATATTTCTGTGCATATGAGTAATACTTGTACCAAACCTTGTATGGATATCTTAATTTAGTAATGTGTTATGCGCGTTTAAGTGATTTTCGAGAGGGGACCTTGTATGGGAGCTATGACCAATTATGGACCGATCGGAACAAAATTTCACAGTAACATTTCTATGTACATGGGCAATACTTATACCAAATTGTATATGGATATCTTAAATTCGTAATGAGTTATGCGCGTTTAAGTGATTTTCGGGAGGGGACCTTGTATGGGAGCTATGACCAATTATGGACCGATCGGAAAAAAATTTCACAGTAATATTTCTATGCATATGGGCAATACTTATACCAAATTTTGTATGGATATCTGAATTTAGTAATGAGTTATGCGCGTTTAAGTGATTTTCGGGAGGGGACCTTGTATGGGAGCTATGATCAATTATGGACCGATCGGAAAAAAATTTCACAATAATATATCTGTGCACATGAGTAATATTTGTACCAAATTTTATATGGATATCTTAATTTAGTTATGAGTTAAGCTCGTTTAAGTTATTTTCGGGAGGGGACCTTGTATGGGAGCTATGGCCAATTATAGACCGATCGGAAAAAATTTCACAGTAATATTTCTATGCATATGGGCAATAATTGTACCAAATTTTGTATGGATATCTGAATTTAGTAATGAGTTATGCGCGTTTAAGTGATTTTCGGGAGGGGACCTTGTATGGGAGCTATGTCCAATTATGGACCGATCCATAAAATTTTTTGGGTCTCAGATGAATATTTCTTGGTGTTACACACGGAATGACAAAGTTATATATACCCTCTATCACCACTGATGGTGGTGGAGGGTATAACAAAACAAAAGGAGATTTTGAAACAAAGCATGTAAATGTCAACACATACACATTTATATTTACACAATGTATTGTGTTCATAAGCAGATGAATGGACCCTTGAAAAGGGTTAAAATTTAAAGGGTTAAGATTTATAGGTCAGTGAACAGGACAACATAAAACTTACGAATGAACAAAGAAAAAGGACACGTATTTAAGAAAAGATTGTTGTGTAAAATATATAGGCGATGAAATAACGTTAAAAACTTAGATTTTTCACACAAAATCGGTTTTTCATTTTAAAACGATTTTTTACTTAAACCACTAGATATCAGAAAATTCTTTACAAAAATCGAACATTTTCCACTTAAAATATAATTTTGAAAAAATATTTTTTTTTTTAAATTCTAAATTTTTTCCAATTTGACTTTAAATCTAATTTTTTATTATAAGTCCAAATTTTTCACTAAATATGTAATGCTTAGTGAAACTAGAATACAATTTTATTGCAAACTTTAAATTTAAGAAATAAGTCTGAATTTAAAATCATTTTTTTTTTAATAAATATTTTACTAAAAATTTATTATTTCACAAAAAATGTATTTTTCCCTAAAAATGAAATCTCTGGCTAGAAATAATGTTTTTAAAAATGAATTTTTTTGCTAAAAACTAAATTTTTTACTAAAAATTTTATTTTTGACTGAATATTAATTTTTTTACTAAAAATTAAATTTTTTACCAAAAATAATTAAAATTTAATTTTCACTAAAATTCAATTTTTCTTAAAAAAATAAAAATTTAATTTTTTACTAAAAAAAAATAAAAATACAATTTATTACTAAAAAAATTAAAATTCTAGTTTTTAATAAAATTAAAATTTGTACTGAAATATTTTTTTACTAAAAGTCAAAGTTAGTTAGTTAGTTAGTTAGTAGTAGTTAGTTAGTTAGTTAGTTAGTTAGTTAGTTAGTTAGTTAGTTAGTTAGTTAGTTAGTTAGTTAGTTAGTTAGTTAGTTAGTTAGTAGTTAGTTAGTTAGTTAGTATTAGTTAGTTAGTTAGTTAGTTAGTAGTTAGTTAGTTAGTTAGTTAGTTAGTTAGTTAGTTAGTTAGTTAGTTAGTTAGTTAGTTAGTTAGTTAGTTAGTTAGTTAGTTAGTTAGTTAGTTAGTTAGTTAGTTAGTTAGTTAGTTAGTTAGTTAGTAGTTAGTTAGTTAGTTAGTAGTTAGTTAGTAGTTAGTTAGTAGTTAGTTAGTTAGTTAGTTAGTTAGTGTTAGTTAGTTAGTTAGTTAGTTTAGTTAGTAGTAGTAGTTAGTAGTTAGTTAGTTAGTAGTTAGTTAGTTAGTTAGTTAGAGTAGTTAGTTAGTTAGTAGTTAGTTAGTTAGTTAGTTAGTTAGTTAGTTAGTTAGTTAGTTAGTTAGTTAGATTTGGTTTTTGGAGAAAACTGAGAAGAAACTAAGAAATCGGTAAAAGAGAAAGGACGAGAAGAGAAATAAGGAATAGTATTCAAGTTGATGTCCAAACATTTTTTTGGCGAATTATTTTTACATATTTTATTTTGTATATTTTTGCCTTAAATAACAAGCTCAGACATGAAAAGGGTCATATTTACTACTTTTTTTACTTGATGTTTTATATAGTTTGTTATTTTTGTTTTGGTACAAATATTGTGTTAAAAAGGTCTGTCAGTCTGTTTTAATTTTGGTAGTAGTTCGATATTTATATATAAGGAGGAGATCTATTCAAGCAAATTATATATTATTAAGTTGTTTTGTTCTTTTTTTTTGAGTATTTAAAATTGAAAAGAAGAAGGTAAATTAACCAACTTGCAAATGTTGTCTGAATTATTGTAAGGATATTCCATTTCAAAATATTACTTGAAATGTTATTGGACATTTATAACCATTAATGAAGAAATATTGAAGGATTTCTTTAAATGAACATTATAATTACCAAAGGATACGAATAAAATGTTGAAACCACATATATATTTTGTATTTTACTAAACTCAAATTTTTCTAAAAGTAATTATTATTAACAAGAAAATTTACGTAAGCAATACACCAAAACATTTTTGTGTAATAAAGAGAAAATAATCAAATGCTTAATTTATATAATCAAAACTCCTGTCAATATTATTTTCATGGTAATAATTCTTTGAATTTCTTTCTATTTATAGAAATTTTAATCAAAACAATGTTAGTTAAAAACAGTTTTATTCTCTTGAATTAGAAATAATATGAAATGAATATGAAATATACATTGCCGCTGGCTTTTTCTCTATAACCACATGTATATGAAATATCCAAAACAATGCATGCATTCATGTACGTGAAATATGATTTCAAGGATTTGTGTTTCAAAAACACCGAAAGAAGAAATGTAATTAATCTAATTATTATTTGAAATAAACTACTACTAACTACCATATAAATTCCAGATTTTCGAAACTTGTTTTAATGAATAATTTTAGTTGAATTTTAAATCTAAATGCGCGGGATGATTTTCATTGTTTTATTAAAAAGTACATTTTTGATTGTTCAAAAAGGAATTCTATATGTTGAAAATTATGAAATGATTTATTAAAGTTTTTTTTTTAACTTTTTGTTTTAATTTTTTACTTTACTTTTTTGGTCATTAAATTCCATTTTCATTTGTTTTTGATTTTTTTTTAATTACAAAATATTTTTTTTTTTTAATTTTATTTGTTGTTTTCAACTCTCAACTTTTACCGTTAAGAAAAACAAACCCAATTTAATTTTGCGTTAATTAAAAAATTATACAAAAAGCAAACATTAATCAAACAAAAAAAAATAAAACTTTTGATTACTTCATAATTAAATATAAATATATGTATGTTAATAAGTAAAATATTAAATATACATACACACACATTATAATACTGATTACCCCATTCTTTTACTCCATGCTTTTTGTACTTTTTGGTGTAATTAACATTTGTTTGCATTAAGTTTTAATGGAAGTTGTTGAATTCAATTAGGAGAAAAGGATTCTCAAAGAAAGTTTTAATCATTGATATTATAATATATTAATGTATGAGTTTTAATTATTTTATATGTATGTGAAAGTAATAAGTATCATATGTATGAGTTACATACATATATTATTGAATACAATTATTTCAGTACACGGGGTATGATTAATGTTATAAACTTATAAACATTTTTTTACAATACATCGAAGTGTATTCCTATTAAATCTCTTAGGTTCTAAAGCAAAAAAGTCTTTAAAAATCCATATCGCTAAACAAATAATTAGTTAGTTAGTTAGTTAGTTAGTTAGTTAGTTAGTTAGTTAGTTAGTTAGTTAGTTAGTTAGTTATTTAGTTAGTTAGTTAGTTAGTTAGTTAGTTAGTTAGTAGTTAGTTAGTTAGTTAGTTAGTTTAGTTAGTTAGTTAGTTAGTTAGTTAGTAGTTAGTTAGTAGTTAGTTAGTTAGTTAGTTAGTAGTTAGTTAGTTAGTTAGTTAGTTAGTTAGTTAGTTAGTTAGTTAGTTAGTTAGTTAGTTAGTTAGTTAGTTAGTTAGTTAGTTAGTTAGTTAGTTAGTTAGTTAGTTAGTACGTTCTAAAGCAAAAAAAGTCTTTAAAAATCCATATCGGTAAACAAATAATTTTTATGATGAATTTTTAGAAAGTAAAATTAAACAATGACATTTTGCTCTCAATGAATTTTTAACATTTTTCTTAGCATAGTTGACTAACTATAAAAATTGCAAACAATCAAGCCCTAATATAGTTCCAAAGAAGTCCCAAATTAAGATCCGATGGCAAATTTTTATTTAAATCTTAATAACCTAACAGATTTGTGTTTTTACTTCAAATCCCGTGCTGTGAATATCTAGAAATCCTTATTCATTCTAACGCCATTTTCTTGTCTTTATATGTATATGCAAATAATTTCAAAAATTTTACTACAATTGCAAATAGTAAATACTATTTGCTGTCGCTTTCACAACTTTTGTAGTTTTATTATAAAGAAATGTTTAAGTAAATAAGTAGTTTGACATTGAATTTAATATGTGTCGTAAGTTTATTATGTTCTCACTAATTACTATTGTAGTATTAACACACACGTACAATTTAAACTATACAAATGGAACTAAAGTTGAAGAAAACCAGCAGTTCGGGGTTAAGATACAATTTCGGTATTTCTTTAATTTACAGTGAATTTTCTACAAGAAAGTCAATTGTCTATTGATCCTGCAGTATATGTTCTAAAAGTACATAGTGTAGTAACACTTTCGAAAAAAAAAAAAAACAAAAAAGATGCATTGACTCCTTTCAAAAATTGCTGGGAAATATTATTTAAGCCTTCACTTGCAACAATTATATTATAAGATATAGTAGAAGTGTATAAATAGAAGTGTATACACACCAACATACTCTCATACGTAAACACCTGGTCTTAAATATGTATTTGTATGTATGGTAATATTTGAAAACGTAAGTTGTTAAATGAAAATACTAACACAAGTGCAACTTTAAAAGAATTAAAATAAATTTACATGGCATCTTTTAAACAGTAAAAAAATATAATATGTATATGATCTAAATACTTACAGGGTGCTTTATTAAGTACTTCCTTTTAAAGATATCTTTTATTTGTTCGGTGGCTAAATCGATATCACTTCAGGTCAAGTAAATTAAAAACATTTGCTTCATAAAACACAGTTTGTAAATACATTGTGGATTAAATATTTTTTGGAAAAATTTTGATTTATGTTAGAACACGGTACGTATACTTTATTTATATTCAAGTGGGAATTAAATATCACTTATACGACCTTAATGATATCTAACAAACTTTGTTTTATTAAAATTTAAAGACAAAAAAAGCATAGTAAAATAAAAAGTGAAATCAGTTTAGCGAAATTCGTCAACTTTCTGAAGGACTTAGCATTATATCCTTATTATATTTCTACTATATTTTTGAATATATCTTATACAAAAATGTAGTATAGGTGATATGTCTGTACACACACATAATCATAATACATACATATGGGGAATTTCATGTCAAGTGACTCAACTCAAAAAATCGATTTTGATTGAAATTTTTTTGAAATTTACACTAAGATTAGTACTATTGAATAGTAGGTCAGACACAAAATTTTCAGCTCTATCAGTCAAGAACTGCCGGACTTAGAAGGGGTCAAAGTTGGACATTTTGGTCATACAGGATTTTATTCAATTGAGTGTAACTCTTCACCTATTGGTCCTAGCAAAAATTATCCAAAGTAGTTTTTTTTTTTTTTTTTAATTTTGTAAAAATTAAAAAAAATGTTTTTTTTATAATTTTTTTTATTATTTTTTTTTTTTTTTTTTTTTTTCAAAAAATAAAAAATTGGAAAGAATGAAGAAAAAGCTATCTGAACTCTTTGGATTAATACTTAAAGCCAACTAGATCGAACTGATAAGTGTGTTTTAAAGACACACACAGTAGCATGTGAAGGACATTATGCATTTGTATTACTATTTAAATATGGGTTTACCACTATCTAGTGATGTCCAACATTTATTTCTTATACAACACTACTTTTCATTTCTCCCTGCAAAGAGGTGTCAACTTAATAACAAAGTGCTTATGTGTATGTTAATGAAACAGTTTCGATTTATATGTGTGCGTAAAGTAAACATCATAACTAGGCAATATTAGACGTCAACGTCAAACACATCTACGATCAAAACATACAATCTAGATTAAACTTACAATAGAAGGTAATCTGAAAAATTTATTTGAAATATCTTTAATATTTCGATATTCAAACCATACTAATCTGGATGAAAAAGAACACTAAATCAATCTACAAATTGATTCCTAGAGAATTGGTGCACTCTAAGAAAGCTTAACAATGTAACAATGGATTCTCATTATAACAAATACAAAACTGGTAAAATTTTAGATACAATCTACCTATTATGTTGTACCTCACTGCATGGGTAATCATTATAAGTCGATCATAGCAAAAACATTAATTTTGTTAGCAATCAATACCCATACAACTCCCACATTCAACATACAGCATCACATATGCTTGAGTTACCTCTACACAAAATAGAAAATTCACTAGAGGCGTAAACTATTAGCAACCAGAACAGCTTAATTAACTGGCAATCTAAGGTGATAATTATAAGATATATAAATCGTAAATTAGTATATTTAGTTTCAGGAAGTGTACATGTAAATGTATAAATAGCAACAACTAGAAGAACTAAGATATGAAAAAAGAGGATTGAGTTCATCAAATTAATGAAAAAATTACGGAAATTTGAGAAAACAAAACTGCAAGTAAACAGAAATAAAATGTCATTAATTTACTTTGCTATGTTAAAGGCATAAAAAATTAAGTAGTTGAATGTTGAATGATTATGTATGTTAAACAATATTAATTTTCAGTTAAACCAGTTACGTATACTTTATGTATATTTATGTAGAAATTAAATATCACTTATACGACCTGGTTAAACACACTTAAAATATAGTTGACTCCATTAGTTAATAACAAGTTAGAGTGCTATATTCGGCTGAGCCGAATCTTAAATACCCTCCACCAGCTACTTTTATATTAATACTTTTCTAATTGATCAAATATTTGTAGAAATAAGTTTTCTCATGTTTTGAATAGAAAAAAACTTAAAAAAAACTTTAAATAACTTAAATCTATTACAATTCCAAGATTTATTGAACATTACAAACGGCATTTTCTTTATATTTTTATAGCGCTTAGCAATATTTAGTAATTTGCATGTATGCATGTGTGTGAAAGATTTAAGGATTTTTAAAATACATATATATAATTTTGTTCTACACAAATTGATAATGCAACTAGTTAAATACGGTTAAAGAGCTTTTAGGGGAAGGACCTAGTATGGGAGATATGACCAAATATAGACCGATCGTAAAAAATTCTTTAAGCTAAATTTCTGTACATAAAAGCTATATTTCAGTCAAATTTTGTATCTATATCGTAATTTAGTAATAAGTAATGTGTGTTTAAATGATTTTCTGAAGGGAACCTAGTATGGGCCCGAGCGCACCCATGTTATGAACCGATCGCGAAAAAATCTTGAAATAGAATTTTTGTATACAAACCTAATATTTGTGCCAAATTTTGTATCAATAGCTTTATTTGGTAATGAGTAATGTGCGTTTAAGACATTTTCGTAAAATGACTTGTATACGCGTTTAAGTGATTTTCGGGAGAGGACCTTGTATGGGAGTTATGACCAGTTATGGACCGATCGTAAAACCATTTTAATAATATAGTAATATTTCTGTGCATATAAGCAATACTTGTACCAAACGGATATCTTAATTTAGTAATGAATTTCTCAGTAATATTTCCGTGCATATAAGCAATACTTGTACCAAATTTTATATGGATATCTTAATTTAGTAATGAGTTATGCGCGTTTAAGTGATTTTCGAGAGAGGACCTTATATGGGAGCTATGACCAATTATGGACCGATCCATAAAATTTCGACATTGTGACGGAAGTTATGAACAAAAAACCCATTTTCCGGGAATATGTACTTTTGTATGGGAGGTACATGAAATTGTGAAATAGCAGCGATCAAGACCTTATGTAGAAACGAATGTATGGTGAATTTCATAGAATTATCTTGCATAGTTTTCGAGAAAATTACATCTGAATGTGTAAAAAATGCTTATTTTTTCGAGGTTGTTTTAAATTTTGATTGGTGTGAACCGATTTTTCCCATTTTCAATACCAAACAACTTAGGAAAATGAAGAACATTTTGGGCGAATTTGGTTAAATTCTATTGCTTCGTTTTATCGTGAGCGTGTTTTACATAGACAGACGGACAGACGGACATAGCTAAATCGACTCAGAATTTGATAAGGACCCAGAATATATATACTTTGTTGGGTCTCAGATGAATATTTCTTGGTGTTACACACGGAATGACAAAGTTATTTCTATTTTAGCTATTTTCTAAAACACAAAAAAGTGCAAACGACTTGTAATCAGTAGTAATGAAACAACTGCAATATTTTAAGATTGAATCAAATCCATGTGTGTTAAACCTAACACTTGAAGTGTAGCACAAAGTATGTGAACCCCAACGGGAAAATATAAATTGTGGATAAAAAATAGAGATTGATATAAATATTGGATGAAAAAGGAAACCCGAGACGTGGAGAATGAAATCCATTAAAATTAGTAGCACGACTTGGTATGTGTAGGAATATGTGAACGAGTAAATTATTCAGTAGAAAAATGCTCAAATAAGTGGCTAAATATACATATATGCGAATAAGTTATTTATTACTGTGTTAATGTCCATTTTTTTAGAATTTCCACGCATATATATTTGTATATATTTACATTTTACGTGGCATTAGCTCATGCGAAGTTATTTTAAAATTTCGAATAAAGAGCTTCCTGTTCTAAGAGATTTCCCAGTTCTCCTTATAATCAGAATTTTCATTTGTGTTTAGCATTGGGATGAATCCTGTAGTTTCTATATTTAATTTATGCTTTAAGTTGTTAATAAGTTTATTCACATTGTAGCATTTTTTTTCTGACTTTATTTGCCGGTATATGTGTGCTTGCAAACGTACATACGTATGTTCGTTTGTATTTTATTATATTGTAAAGGCCATAAATCAAAATATATCAAGTGGATCACTAAACCACTATAACAAGAAACGTCCTTAAAGTGATGTACTTTTGTAGTTGGTATTTTACGATCATTATTGAAGAAATGTTTTAAATTTTCTTATATTGTAGATTCCCAGACAATTCTCGTAACTCCTGTATGTACACTCGTAATCAATAATGCAAGTCAGTACGACCAAAATACTCACGCAAAGGTACCACAATACATACATATAAACTTACACTCTTGCACGAATGCATAATGGTGGTCTACACCACAGACTAATACAAACAATACATTAATAATACAAACATTCAATGATTGCTCAATGAAGATAAAAACTGAAATAAATCAATTTGAAGTTAAGAATTCACAACCACCAAATAAATGTACAAAAAATAATAAAAAGCAATCAGAATTTGGTGGATTATTTTGATAAAAAACATTTGCTTTTTCTCATATATTCAAGTACATTTCTACCCTTTACAATCTGTAATAAAAACAAGTAACGGAAGTAGCTAACCAAACATGGCTTGCATGATATTGTTCGTACTAGAAGAAGACTACCATCGAGGTAGTAAAAGAATACCAAAGAAAAAGTGATACTAATCATATAAAGTAACTGAAAATGATCAAAATTAACCGAACTTTGTTACGGATAACTTCCTAACTAACGAAACTTTTAACTAATCGCCCTCAATGTGTGATGATAAACTCTACTTTCCATAAAAAAAAATCCATCAAAGATATTAACGAAGTATATACACACATAATAGGCCTCTTAAAAAGACTTTCAATAAAAACTAACCCAAATTTATGTTAATAATACAAACTCGATGTAATTTTTCTTTAATACACCAAAATCTTTGACAAATGAATTAGAAAAATAAATATGTTTTCTTTTTTTTTTTCTTCGCTGCTCTTTGTACTGAGATTACATAAGCTGTTAATAAATCAATTTCATTTCTAACATCAAAATGCCTGTATTGTTGATTTTAAGCAGCTTTAAAAGCATTTTTCCCCCATGGATTTAGGGCATGAAAATTTTCAACTCTGCCCATTAAAAACGCCAAAAATGAAGAAAAGAAAAAAATTACCAACAAAAAAGTACTGAAAAGAAAATAAAAGACGATTGGGATTTATGCTCTCACTTATTTTATTAAGTTTTGCAACACATCACGTTTTATTATTATGTATACAAAAATATATGTAAGTAAGTATACTACAGTTACGTTCATCAAGATCATCTTCATATTAAAATGTTTTCCAGTCCTTTTGACCTGTAGACAGACTCATACTCTTTATGTATGTAGCTGCCGCTGTTATTATTGTTACAGTTGTTGTTGTAAATGTCATAGTTGTTGTCATTTTCGTCGTTGCCTTTAACACTGCTCCGTTGTTTTGTCATGGTGTCCTGCAGCAGCTTTCAATCTTTTCCTTCATTTATACATTTTATTAACGCCATGTTGACAGTTAAAGGCCTCGAGTTTTTCACCACGTTATTTCCATTTTTTAGTAAAGTTGTACAAAATTTTTTCGTCCTCTCTTATTTAAATAATACTTCACATTTAATTTGCTACAGAGATTCAGCATGTTTACGAGTTTTACCGTTCGTCTTTTGTCCTTCAGAAATGTAACAACTACTTTTAACAAGTAAGCCAAAAGTTCATTTGGTTATTGCCGTTACATTTTAGTCATCACTAACAAAATGAATCCTGTTTCCAGGGATAAAAACAATTTTTTCTGACATGTCATCTGGCGAATCCTACGAACACACACGCTCGCTGAACCATATACATACAGATACTCAAGGTGTTGTGTTGTTTGTAGACAACAACATAATTCATTTAAATACACAGAGAAAAACTTTGACAAGAATTCAAAATTTGAAGTTGAACTGAACTAGAACTGAACTAGAACTGAACTAGAACTGAACTAGAACTGAACTAGAACTGAACTAGAACTGAACTAGAACTGAACTAGAACTGAACTAGAACTGAACTAGAACTGAACTAGAACTGAACTAGAACTGAACTAGAACTGAACTAGAACTGAACTAGAACTGAACTAGAACTGAACTAGAACTGAACTAGAACTGAACTAGAACTGAACTAGAACTGAACTAGAACTGAACTAGAACTGAACTAGAACTGAACTAGAACTGAACTAGAACTGAACTAGAACTGAACTAGAACTGAACTAGAACTGAACTAGAACTGAACTAGAACTGAACTAGAACTGAACTAGAACTGAACTAGAACTGAACTAGAACTGAACTAGAACTGAACTAGAACTGAACTAGAACTGAACTAGAACTGAACTAGAACTGAACTAGAACTGAACTAGAACTGAACTAGAACTGAACTAGAACTGAACTAGAACTGAACTAGAACTGAACTAGAACTGAACTAGAACTGAACTAGAACTGAACTAGAACTGAACTAGAACTGAACTAGAACTGAACTAGAACTGAACTAGAACTGAACTAGAACTGAACTAGAACTGAACTAGAACTGAACTAGAACTGAACTAGAACTGAACTAGAACTGAACTAGAACTGAACTAGAACTGAACTAGAACTGAACTAGAACTGAACTAGAACTGAACTAGAACTGAACTAGAACTGAACTAGAACTGAACTAGAACTGAACTAGAACTGAACTAGAACTGAACTAGAACTGAACTAGAACTGAACTAGAACTGAACTAGAACTGAACTAGAACTAGAACTGAACTAGAACTGAACTAGAACTGAACTAGAACTGAACTAGAACTGAACTAGAACTGAACTAGAACTGAACTAGAACTGAACTAGAACTGAACTAGAACTGAACCAGAACTGAACTAGAACTGAACTAGAACTGAACTAGAACTGAACTAGAACTGAACTAGAACTGAACTAGAACTGAACTAGAAGTGAACTAGAACTGAACTAGAACTGAACTACAAATGAACTAGAACTGAACTAGAACTGAACTAGAACTGAACTAGAACTGAACTAGAACTGAACTAGAACTGAACTACAACATTGATTTCTATTCAATTATATTTTTTCTTTGAGTGTGTTATATGAGATAAATCAACAACAGAAGCACCAAAAGGACGCAGAAAGAAGAAAACGTGATATTACTTGAGTTAAATTAAGTTTACCACTTCTGAATCACCAACTCATAAAAAATTTCGTATCAACATTCATTCAAAGATCTTGTTGTTTACATCAGCAACAACAACAAAATTAATATATTACGTGTAAAGTCTGTCTACCAGTTTGTCTATTTGAATGTAGATGAGTTTACAACAATAAAGGTTGCTTTGTGTAATATGTATTTGTTTTAATCTTTATTGATACATACATAAAAAAGGGTACAACATTGACCTTGATGCCAGACAGCAAAACATGTATTAAATGTATGTGAATATGAACACCAAATTAAAGGATTAAATAAACAATCTTTATGATTGATGAGTTTATATTGGTTTGATGTTTGAAATCAAGGATAAAACTACAATTTTTAAAGCATTAAAGGTACAGGGGATTAAATAAAGATTTTTGTGTATATTAGTATAACATTCTATTGATATATGTTTTTGATATTAATTAAACGAAGATATGGTAAGTTACTTGGAATTTGGATATAATTGAATTGTGGTGGAATATTATCTATATTCACTATGACATACTATCTGTATTACTTGGAAATAAAAAAGTTGAGAGCCTTTACTCATACACTCATAAATCTTCTATTTATGGAACAATTTTGACTTCAGTAGCAAATTTTTCGAAAATATATTTGTTATACTAAAGAAATAAAGAGAGTGCCAATTGAATTTTCATAATTTTGATTTCAAACAACACCTTAATACTTTAATTCTCCGGTACATAAAACGAACGTAAAGTAAACACCCTTATTACCATGGTAAGCCGTATACTGGAAACTGTGTACATCCTATTTTTGTTATTTTTCTTCTAGTTCCTCCTTAGACAGTGTTATGGGGGTTTTTCACGCTTATTAGCTTAATGACTTATTTACCTGTTATAAGAACATTATTTAATTTATTTTCTAAATTTAGAAAAGGTAAAAGTTAATTTAAATTATTAGGTTTTTCTTTAGGGTAATTATATTTTTTATTTTGAAAAATAACAACTTTTTTAGCTTAGAGTCCTTGGAATATATGTATATATAACAGACACATTTGATTAATATCTTTCAAAATGATACACAAATGAAGAATTTTTTAAAAATAAAACTCACATATTAAATTATTTACGTAAACATATGAATAAAGATTAAAATTATTACACACATCTTTAAAAATACATACACACATTTACATACATATGTAAAAATTATTAAAGACTATATTGCCTGAGTATTATATAGCTTTAACTACAAAAATTTCCATAAACGTTTACCAAAATGTAGGGATTAATCAAAAATCTACTTTTTGTTCTAAAAGAAAAGTTTCAAAAATCAGCTAATTTCTTAAAACTTTCTGGGAAAAAGGCACAATATTAATTTTTCTAGGAAACTAACATTCTTTTGAAAATCGCTGAAGACTTCATGTCCGTCAATGCTAATATCTTCCAATTATATACTATTGCATTGTTGTTGTTAAAATAGGAACCAGAGGATAGGGTTTAGGATAATGCATTATTTCCAGATATATTTATTGTTCATAAGAAAAGTATGTTTGTTCTAGTTTATCACAAATTATAAATAATTTTCTATTTATATGTTTCCATATACCTTGTTCCCCTTTCAGGCTATTTTCTAAGAATTTGCCTTTTTTACATCAAATTACTTTTTTCATGAAAAATAACCATTGTATTTTCTTTCGGAATATACAATGATTCTTTGTATTTTCCATATTTACCTTGTCACATTTTCAGGCTACTTACAATAAAAGGGAACCTAAAGAGCAACACCCACAATCATAGACAACAAAATCGCTATCAACAAAACTTATCATCTGCAACAACAGACATATAGCATCGTCATTGTCGTTGTCGTTGTGATGATGTTGAAGTAAAAAACACCATTTTTCAAATATGAATAGAGATATACTTAGAAAGATAAAAAATAAATCTTTAAAATATATATATGTATGTATATAATATATATAATATGTTTTTTCTTGTCCTAAGATTTTTTAAAGTTTTGACAGCTGAGAGTGTAATACAAATATAAGGACAAAAGCAACTCATACACGAACATACAATATGTATGTATAGTACATCAATGAAATTAAAAAAAACTCATATGAACATGTTGCTTTTAGTTAGTAGAAGTAAGTACTAACACCAGGATATAGTTCTTGTTGTTTTCAAACGAATAATTTTGTTTATACAGCAACAAAAATAAATACTTTTGTTGCAAGTACGCACAAGTGTAATTTTGTATATTCTGAGAGATTGTGTATCCATTTAAGTGTAATCATATGTGTATAAGTGTATGTGTTTGCTTATTTTTTTTATGCTCGCATATAATATCATTTACAATGCATATAGAAAAAACTTCAGTTTTTATACCCTACACCACTATATTGGGGAGGGTATTATGCGTTTGTGCTGATGTTTGTAACACCCAAAAATATTGGTCATACAACCTTAAAGTATACCAGTCGGCTCAGAATCACTTTCGGAGTCAATTTATCTATGTCCGTCCGTCAGTCCATCTGTGTGTCTCTGTAAACCTAGTGCGCACTCTAGAGGTTGCAATTTTCAATAAAATTTGATGAAAGAGTATGTGCCAACTCTTCCTTTGACCCAATGGTTAAAATCGGTTCATTATTTCACCAAGCCACCATACAACCGTACCCCCGGAAACGGGGGTATTGAGCTCAGAAATATGTTAAATGTTTTTATATCACTTCAAAAATCGGTAAAACTTAGTTTTATATAAGTTCTAATGATACTGCTGATTTTCGTAATGAGCGGACCTCATTTGATCCTATACCCCATACAAAGTCCCCTTCAGAAAATTACTTTATAGTCAAAATATCATGATGATATTCTGCATAAATAACTAATATAGACTTAAATCCCTCTACCAACATTTTTAACCTAACCACTGGTGTTGGGTATCATATGGTCGGGACCGAGCCACATAAAATTTGATAGAGAGATTTTGGCTTCATTTGAAACTTATATGTATCAAATTTCATCACTATACTCGTATTTTTAAGGCAGTAATAAGCGTTAAGCGATCTTATATGGGGGGTAGATTCAATTATGGGCCGATCAACATAAAATTTGGTAGAAAGATTTTGGATCATAAGAGAATTACTTGTGTCAAATATCATTGTTATACTAGTATTTTTGAGACAGTAATGAGCGTTAAACTAATTTTTTGAAGGGGACTTTATATGGGGGGTCAACTATGGACCGATCCACATAAAATTTAGTAGGGAGATTTTGGATCATATAAAACTTATTTATGTCGAATTTCATCGCTATACTTGTACTTTTGAAACAGATATGCCCATTTAAGCTGTTTTTTTTTTGGGGGGTCCACTTGTATGGAGGCTATCCGAAAACGTGGACCGATATTTCCTATTTTCATTATCAAACAAACCTTACCAATAGAGAATATTTGTGGAAAAGTTCAAACCTCTATCTCGTTCCATTAGGACTCTATCGTGCTTTCAACAGATAGATAGACAGACAGACAGACAGACAGACAGACAGACAGACAGACAGACGGACGGACGGACAGACATGGCTAGATCGTCTTAGAATTTAATAAGGACCCAGAATATATATACTTTTGTGGATCTATGACCAATATTTCGATGTGTTACAAACGGAATGGCAAAATCAATATACCCCCATCTTTTTGATGGTGGGTATAAACAGAAAACACTGAAAAAAACATATGCTAACACATATCCTTTACAGCTGTTTCGATGTGTAAGATACCAACAGCAACAATTACAAGCAAAAACGTAGTAAAAGAAATGTAAACTCTGAAATGTTTGATATGGATGCCACTTGATGTTAAACTGAAAGCTGATGACACATTAAAAGTAAAAAGGAAATAGGTCAGAAACAAATTACATTTAAGTATGAATTCATACCAATAATTTTCGCCTTAACAAACACACTTAAACAGTAACGTATAAAGTGCGAATAATAATGAAATATTAAATTTGTATTTAAAATCATTTTAGAATAATAGGGAAGGAAAAACGTATGAATAATTGAACTTTTTTTGTAAAGAGAAAATAAATAAAATAATATTTTTAATAAAGTCTTTTACAGTAAACCGACTCATAGGAGCATTAGAATAGATTAAAAAAGTGTAAGTTCATTAAAAAATATTTCACGCATGCCAACATTTAACCTTAAATATTGTGTTAACAATTCTAACCTTTTCTTCATTAAACCGCTTTAATACCAACTACAACAAATATATATAACCTTGATAAAACATAACAGGAAAATCTTTGTTTGCTTTTTCATTTCATTCTACTAAAGTGCAAGGTTTTCATGCCGCAAGCATATTTCTCACCTCTTGCTTGTTTCAGAGCATCGAGTTTCAATGACTTCTTGGGATTACAAAAGAAATAAAAAAATTCTTTTATTTGTTTCCTTTAGTACTTTAGACTTGAAAGCGACATTTAAACAAGCGTTAGCTCTTAAATAACTAGAATATTGCTTTTTTTACTTTATTTGCCATTCTTTTTTCTGTTCAAAGAAAAATCCAAAACATAAAATATGCAATAATAATTTAAAGATTATTTTTAAATAACCATTCATTGTCTGTTTATGCTGTACTAAAAAAGAAATGGATGAGAAAAAAACTGTAATTTAAGTAGATGATGCGGCATAAAACTCCCTAAAGGATAAGAAAAATGAAATTTTAAAGACCTAAAAAAAGAGTAGAGGCTCCATAACTCATTGGTTAGCATAATAATGAACGAATAAAAAATACGTGTAATAGTAGTACAAAATCACCATGACGTATGAGTAATAAAAATTTCAACTATTTAATGAATTTTAAGTACAATACATATTTAAATTTAATTTAACTACCGCAAGGCTGTTTTCATTTACATATAAATTATTTTGTAATGAATTTGCAAAGGGCCAAGTTTAAAAGTTTCTTTAAAATTCGTTACATAAATTTGTAATTTTTTGTTGTTACTAATGTTGTAACATAAATCAATCGGGAGAAATATGTATATACCGTTTCCATTTTAGCTTGAACTTTAAACCTGAAGTACTACACAAATTTATTTAAATTTTATGTATTTTTGAGTATTTATGTTTGTGTGGTGGGTCGTTGTTGGAAGAAAGCATACATTTCTCAGAACAATAATTGAGAAACATTAAACAGTTGAAACATTAATTGAAATTTAATTGAGGGTAAATAAATCACTGAAATTACATTGACCTGCCAGCAAAGAGAACAAAAGGGATTATGGGCCATTTTGGAGTTAATAGCAATATAAAAATATAAGATATCGAATTTCGGTAGAAAACATAATCAGTAGGTAGTGCACAAACCATTTGGTTAACCATCAATTATTTTATGATATTTTTATATATTTATACCCTACACCACTATAGTAGGGAGGGTATTATGCGTTTGTGCTGATGTTTGTAACATCCTAAAATATTGATCCTACTCCCTTATAGTATACCAATCGACTCAGAATCACTTTTGGAGTCCAGTAAGCTGCGTCTATCCGTCCGTCCGTCCTTCTGTGTGTCTACACAGCTCGCAATTTTTAAGATAATTTGATAAAATTTTGCAATTTCCCCCATTAGAAAATGAATGTAAAATTTAACATAAATGCTTTATTATTGAAAATGCATCACATTTAATATTCGTAATTGGTGTAGGGTATGATATGGTCGTCCACGCTCGACTATTGTTTATTGCCTGTCTTTTGGCTAGAAATTTTTTGGTGTTTTTATGAAATTTTAAAAAACTTATTTAACAAACTTGTTACTTAAGCCCTTCTTCCCTTGAATTACTTGCTTTTGTTGCTTGCACCCAAAAAAAAAATCTCTTAAAAATAATTCCCTTAAATAAATACATTTCCTTGAAAGTTGAAAAATTTATTTTTATGACGAATTACAAGATTTAAAGACAGTCATTTATTAAATTTATAAATAAATATTAAATTAATTGAGCGCAAATAAAATCTATTGCGTTTTAGAATTGCAAACAATTATCAATTAGAGAGACAAACAACTAAGAATGTATAGTTGTACATGACCGACCATATGATACCCTAAACCAGTGATTATAATTTCATCGTAATATTAGATATTAGTTTAGAAGTGAATTTTGACCATCAAGTAATTTTCGGAGGACTTTTTATGGGGGCTAAGGTTAATTGAGACCCGATCATTACGAAAACCAACAGTATCATTTAGACTTATATAAAACTAAGTTTTGCTGATTTTTGTAGAAATACAATCATATTTAACATAGCACAAATAATCTTAAAGATTGCGACTTGTAGCGTGTGCACAAGCTTACACAGATGGACAGATGGACGGACTCTACTCGGGGGCTATGGTTGTACGGGGGCTAGGAGAAACAATACACCGATTTTAGCCATTTTCAATAGGCTTTGTTCTTGACTCAAAAGAAGAGCATGTGGCAAATTTCATCAAATAATCTTGAAAATTGCGACCTGTAGCGTATGCACAAGCTTACATTAACACACAGACGGATGGACACAGCTAAATCGATTCAGAATGTGATTCTAAGCTAATTGTTATACTTTAAGTTGGATGTAGGACCAATATTTTTGGGTGTTACAAACATCAGCACAAACGCATAATACCCTCTCCACTATAATGGTGTAGGGTATAATAAATAACGGTTATTAAATTTATAAAAATGGGAAAACAGAAAGATGTATACCAAAAACACATTTAGGGGAACAAATTGATCGAATGACACAAAAAAAATTTTTAGTTGAAAATTACACAGGCCAACAAAATTTCAAAAAAAACGAAACCCCCAAAAACCCAAGGTATTCATAAGAGTTATTTTAAAGATAAAAAAGTTTGCCAAATTTTGAGACGATATAACAGCGGAAAGCCACCATTTTTTATAAAGTTTGTTATGTCATTTGAAAGTTTAATCTTTTGACTTTGAAATAATGCTTTAATCTCTGTTATTTCTTCTACCTTTTTCGAAATATTTATTAAACTGGTAAAGAATCTAGATTGCCTTTATCTTGGACAAAAACTTTCATACTGTTACACTCTAACCTAATGTAGAGCCAAAACTGTTTATTCGATTTACTAACTCATTTCTTAACCATTACACCATTCCACCACTCCAATGGTTACGCTCCATTACTCTGGTAAATACCCCTACACACTTATATTATAAAGAACTAAACCTTTGGGCCATTATTAAAATTGTTAACGATATTTTTTGTTGTTATATTTAAAAACTGTGTAAAATGTTCTCTCATAAAAATTCCTTTACAGACAGACTAATAAATAAATTTGAAAATTTGTGTTTATAAAATAAAACACTTTAGTTGGAAAAATAAGAAAATATCCTGTTATAAAAAAAAACAAATAAATTTTGATTTCATGATAAATATCCTTGAGGCATGGTAATGCTTACCAATTACTTGAATGTTTTATTACTGTAGCTGTTTTTGTTTTTATATGATTTTCACTTTAGCATTAAATGTTCTAAATGTGTTTAGATAATTAAAACTAATTACTTAAATTGATTCTGTTTATCGCAACAAACAATGTATTTGGTAATTTGTTGCGGTAGAAACAAAAAGACAATAATTATTTATGTAGAAAGCAAAAACTGAAATAAATTATTATAAATAATCTAATATCCTACATAACAATCTTTTATAAAAAAAACTTACTATTTATTTATAAATTCCTTATAACTTGTTTTAAATAGTTTCAAATTTAATTTAAATATATTTGAATATTTTCAACAACCTCCTCTTACTTTTATTACTACAGCAAATTAGTTTAATTTAATTTACAAATAAAAATAAATAAACGAAACAAACTTTATTTTACATAGACCTCAGATTGACATCATTAAATAACATGAAATTAAATTAAAGCAAAAATACTAAAAATATACCAAACTGCGCAGCAAAAAAATCTTTTTATATAAAATACAAATTGAAACATTTTGTCACATCACATAAATAAAGTTTTTGATATTTAAAGCGGGTAAAAAGAAATGTTTCTCTTGCCACTTCAAAGGCAACACTTAACGAACCAATATATTTGTATTTTCTTTATTATACCCTACATCACTTTGATGGAGGGGAGGGGGGGTATTATGCGTTTGTGCTGATATTTGTAACACCCAAAGTTATTGGTTCCACACCCAACTTCCTGAGACGGTTAAGCTATATGTAACTACTGTAACTAACTGTTTGTCAGTCCGTCAGCCTGTAAATGTACACCTTGTGCCCAACTATCATTTAGCCCAACTGAAGCCTCCGAAAAGAGCTTTTGAACTCGTGGTGATCGGGCCTCATTTGACCCTAGCTCTTCCCCTCGGGAGCCTGTTACCTTGGTGAAATCTTCATCTTGGTGTTATTGCAGTATCACGGGGAAAAGAGATGCTACCAATACCTCTAGTCTGTCGAGACTATAAACTGGTGATAATAAAATGTATCCTTGGAATGATTTGACATGGGGTCGAACCAGAGCACCATATAATCTGGCACTACGGGTGGCCAGTTTCCCACAGGACTTGTCCTGGCTGGTCAGTTGAGGTTCCTTCGGGATCCACGTAGTGGCTGTGGTTTAAACCCAATTTCTTGCGGTGATAATGTTGGTTGATATATCCTATGCCATATATGTCTGGATTCTGGATTTCATCTCAACAGATGTCGCTGGGTGATGTGACAGAGCAACTTATGCTGGATTCCTGAAAACGTTGAGTATCTCTTACTCTTCGCTTGGTAGGGCGCCAGTATAGGTTGGGAATTTTTCAGGTTGACATTTGGTAGTTGCCTGTCACTCCGTAGATCGTTCTTTATGATCTGAGAATGGAGCTGATGTAAGTTAGTGAACGATCGGCAAAGACTCCTATGCTCTACTAGGAGACTAGTACCGATTTAGTAGACCATCTCAACAGAATGCATATTGTTACATGCTACGCGACTGAGACCTGCCACTCAAATTATCGGGACAATTATTGGGTGTGAATTGACTTTGGAAATTCCGGCATCCTTTGTCACATCATCTAACTTACAGAGGAATCCTGATTTATTAGCTGGATATTTCGGACTACCAAATACATCTCTAGGTGCTGTTGCCGAATCAACAGGGCCATCTCAGTAGAGTGGTTGCGCCGGCTTTAAAAGGTTAAGGATTTCAGTGAAATGGGTCATTAGTTGACATTCATTCATGACATCTAAATGTTGGTCATCTTATGTTATACCGGAAGACTGATTTCAGCCGATGTTGGCGTTGTCTCCCCTTCCATTTACCTCAGACCAGTGATTGATTTTTCCTTGCTGCCTGCTACTGGAACGGGGCTACTATGGCAAGAGATTAGATAGCTCGAGTACTTCAGCATAGTGCTTGCACATCGATCGGCACAGGCATGTACAAAAATTGCCACATGAGTTCTTCATAGAAGGATTCTGGGGTGTGTGGTGGACCGTTCTCAAGTCTACACAGTGGATGAAAAATAGGACTGTCAAGGCCACCTTGCACTTAGCACTTAGACATCTTGACCCTAGCTCCCCTTCAAAGTCCAAAAAATTCCATAAATATCCAAAATTTACTCAAAAACTCTAATATCGCGATAAAATTCAGCACAAATAAATTTTATGTAAACACAAAAATAAATTTTATTATGTTCGTCAGTCCATATTTGCCCCTAGCCTTCATATAAAGCCTCTTTCAGAAAATTAGTTATTCTTAAATATATCGGAAACTGGTGTACGTTCGGTCATGCCCGACTATACTTTCTTGCTTGTTTTATTTTAAATTCTAAAGATGATGAAATAAAAGATGTAAAATACACTTGGAGAAAATTTTGTGGCGAAAGATTTTAAGAAAATATTAAGCATCATATAAGACCAAGTCTTAACATAATTCGAAGTATTAGTTTAAGATAAAGTCTTTAGTATATGGAGAAGTAATTAGTACCAGATGAGGTCTTCAGTATGGAATAAAGTCTTTAGCAGGAGACGAAGTCTTCAGTGTAAAACAAAAATGTTTGTACAAGACAGTTAAGTATAAGACGTAGTCGATATTCAGTCATAGTCGATATTTGCAATAAGGCTAGACTGTAGGAAATTATATCAACTCAATTATCACTAATTTCATTAAACTAAATAAGACGTAGTCTTGAGTAAAAAACTTAAATAAGAGTTTACAAATAATATTCGTAAAGATCAATATTTTTGTTAAAATTTCCCAAAAATTTGCTTGTGTGTATGTACTAGTATCATTTCACAAAAATTTACTAGAAGATAAGTTTTAACACACACACATCTATAAGTATTCATTTTGATACTATATTTATATATTTTTTTCTTGTCTCTGCTTTAAATTAAACACATAAAAACAGCTACAAATACATACAGCAAGCACTAAATTGAAACCATACTTTTTACATCAAGAAAAATATATTTTTTCTTTTATTTTTTTTTTTTTTTTTTCATTTGTGGCATTTTATTTCATACTTCATTTCTGCTGACATAACTTAAACTGTGCCAACACAAGTATTTACCAAACAACAAAAACCAAAATAACCAAATAGTCAAAAGAAATAGTAACTACAACAAAACTAAATACAAAATCATTGTAAATGAAATTTATATGTATTAATATATAAATATAAAATGAAAACATTTTACTAAAATTTCAAAAAAACTAGAAACTTTGTCGCCAGTTTTGTAAAGCAAAAAACGAAAATACAAAAAAAAAAAAAACGTCTAAAGCAAAACCTTAAAATAACTAACAGCAACAAAAACAACAAGTATGAATATATAGTCGGGAATATTAGACTGATTTCAATCATTTTTAATAGCGTTTGTCCCTGGTTCGAAAGAACAGTATGTGCCAAATTTCATTGAATTATCTTGAAAATTACATTGACAGATAGACAGATAGACAGACAGACAGAAAGACAGACAGACAGACAGACAGACAGACAGACAGACAGACAGACAGACAGACAGACAGACAGACAGACAGACAGACAGACAAACAGACAGACAGGCAGACGGACGGACATAAGTAAATCTACTCAGAAAGTGATTATAAGCCGATTGATATACTTTAAGGTAAGTCAGGACCAATATTTTTGGGTGTTACAAACATCAGCACAAACTCATAATACCCTCCCCACTCTAGTGGTGTAGGGTATAAATAGAATGAATAAAAAGAAAAAATTATTCATTCATTAGTTTAACAATGAAAATAGTTATCTGCTTTTACCACAGTCAACATGTTATTGTAAAACAACTACATACTTGTAGATAAAAAAAAATACTCTCCGCAATATTTAGACCATAAAATATTCACACACTAGAAACCTACTGGTTTATATTATGAAATTGAAAACAAACAAAACGGAAGAGCCCTTTACACATACACACATACAGATACTAACACAAATCTATAAATGTATTTTGTTTAACTATTTTATACATATTTCGTTTTTACTACTTAGTAGTTGTTGAAAAAAAGTGTAGAACTCTAAAAAATCAGTAAAAACTGAAACTGCTACATCAAAATTTATTTGCAATTTCAATGACAGTGGCCACCAAAAGCAAATGTAATCAAACGAATAATAAAGTTGAGGGCAACATAAAAAACTACAATAAACTAAAAAGTATTTCTAAACGAATGGCTGGAGGAGTAACAAATAAAAACACCTTTGACAAACGAAAAACTGAATAACTTACTTACTGACCATAATTGACCCTACTCCTCATATACTGTCCCCTTCAGAAAATGATTTTAACACTCATTACTGGACTAAACATTCGAGTGTAGCGATGAAATTCGACATAAATTAGTTTCATATGAGCCGAAATCTTTCTACCAAAGGATCGGTCCATAATTGACCCTACCCCAAATATAAGGTCCCCTTCAGAATATGATTTTAACACTCATTACTGGCCTAAACATTCAAGTATAGCGGTATAAGTAAGTTTCATATGAGCCATATAAGGTCCCCTTAAGAAAGTGACTTTAGCACACCGCGAGGCAAAATCTCTCCATCAAATTGAGTGAGGATCGGTCCATAATTGACCCTACCGCCCATACAAGGTCCCCTTCAGAAAATGTCTTTGACGCTCATTACTGGCTTAAAAATACGAATATAGCAATACAATTTTACACAAGTATGTTCCTCACGAGCCAAAATCTCTCTACCAACTTTTATGTGGATCGATCCATATAAGGCCCTCCTCTGAAAATGTCTACAACGCTCATTACTTGCTTAAAAATATGAATATAGTGACGAAATTTGACACACATAAGTTTTATGAGAGCCAAAATCCTTCTACCAAATTTAGTGAGGATCGGTCCATAATTCACCATACAAGGTCCCCTTCAGAAAATAACTTCAACGCTCATTACTGGTTAAGAAATACGAGTATAGTGATAAAATTTGACACAAGCAAGTTCCACGCGAGCCAAAATCTCTCTAAGAAACTGTATGTGGATCGTCCATAATTGACCCTACCCCCCATATAAGGTCGAAGTTATAAGCGATTTTAGTTTTCTTAAGTTTTTTTTGACCAAAAAATCGAATTTTGAAGGAAAATATAAGTGATCACAAAATAAGCTTATTTTTCCATTTAAACGTGTTTTAACGAAGTTATAAGCTATTTTAGTTTTGTGATCACAAAATAAGCTTATTTTTCCGTTTAAACGTGTTTTAAAGAAGTTGCAAGCGATTTTAGTTTTCTTAAGTTCTTTGACCAAAAAATCGATTTTTGAAGGAAAATATGAGTGATCACAAAATAAGCTTATTTTTCCATTTAAACGTGTTTTAACGAAGTTATAAGCGATTTTAGTTTTCTTAAGTTTTTTGACCAAAAGATCGATTTTTAAAGGAAAATATGAGTGATCACAAGATAAGCTTATTTTTCCATTTAAACGTGTTTTAACGAAGTTATAAGCGATTTTAGTTTTCTCAAGTTTTTTTGACCAAAAAATCGATTTTTGAAGGAAAATATAAGTGATCACAAAATAAGCTTATTTTTCCATTTAAACGTGTTTTAACGAAGTTATAAGCGATTTTAGTTTTCTTAAGTTTTTTGACCAAAAAATCGATTTTTGAAGGAAAATATGAGTGATCACAAAATAAGCTTATTTTTCCATTTAAACGTGTTTTAACGAAATTATAAGCGATTATAGTTTTCTTAATTTTTTTTACCAAAAAATCGATTTTTGAAGGAAAATATGAGTGATCACAAAATAAGCTTATTTTTCCATTTAAACGTGTTTTAACGAAATTACAAGCGATTTTAGTTTTCTTAAGTTTTTTGACCAAAAAATCGATTTTTGAAGGAAAATATGAGTGATCACAAAATAAGCTTATTATACCCACCATCAAAAAAGATGGGGGGTATATTGTTTTTGTCATTCCGTTTGTAACACATTGAAATATTCGTCTAAGACCCATAAAAGTATATATATTCTGGGTCCTTATTAGATTCTAAGACGATCTAAGACGATCATGTCCGTCCGTCTGTCCGTCTGTCTGTCCGTCTGTTGAAAACACGATAGAGTCCAAACGGAAGTAGCTAGCGAGCTGAAATTTTGCACAGATACTTCTAGTTGATGCAGTTTGTTTGGTATTGAAAATGGGCAATATCGGTCCACGATTTCGCCTAGCCCCCATATAAGGCCCTCTTCAGAAAATGACTTTATCGCTCATAACTTGCTAAGGGAAGCATCAATAGCGGTGAAATTCGGCACAAACATGTTTTATGGGAACACAAATCTCTTCGTAGAATTTTATAAGGATCGGTCCATAATTGACCCTACCCCCCCATATAAAGTCCCCTTCAGAAAATTACTTTATCGCCCATAACTGGCTAAGAGAAGCACCAATAGCGGTGAAATTCGGTACAAACATGTTTTTTGGAACATAAATCTCTTCGTAGAATTTTATAAGGATCGGTGCATAATTGACCCTACCCCCCATATAAAGTCCCCTTCAGAAAATGACTTTATCGCCCATAACTGGATAAGAGAAGCGTTAATAGCGGTGAAATTCGGCACAAACATGTTTTATGGGAACACAAATCTCTTTGTAAAATTTTATAAGGATAGGCCCATAATTGACCCTACCCCCCATATAAAGTCTCCTTCAGAAAATGACTTTATGGCCCATAACTGGCTAAAAGAAGCATCAATAGCGGTGAAATTCGGTAAAAACATGTTTTATGGGAACATAAATCTCTTTGTAAAATTTTATAAGGATAGGCCCATAATTGACCCTACCCCCCATATAAAGTTCCCTTCAGAAAATGACTTTATGGCCCATAACTGGCTAAAAGAAGCAGCAATAGCGGTGAAATTCGGTAAAAACATGTTTTATGGGAACATAAATCTTTTTGTAAAATTTTATAAGAATAGGCCCATAACTGACCCCCCCCCCTTCCCTTCAGAAATAAAATGGGGGGAACACTCTTACTTGTTTTTTCCATTTAAACGTGTTTTAACGAAGTTATAAGCGATTTAAGTTTTCTTAAGTTTTTTGACCAAAAAATCGATTTTTGAAGGAAAATATGAGTGATCACAAAATAAGCTTATTTTTCCATTTAAACGTGTTTTAACGAAGTTATAAGCGATTTAAGTTTTCTTAAGTTTTTTGACCAAAAAATCGATTTTTGAAAGAAAATATAAGTGATCACAAAATAAGCTTATTTTTCCATTTAAACGTGTTTTAACGAAGTTATAAGCGATTTTAGTTTCTTAAGTTTTTTGACCAAAAAATCGATTTTTGAAGGAAAATATGAGTGATCACAAAATAAGCTTATTTTTCCATTTAAACGTGTTTTAACGAAATTACAAGCGATTTTAGTTTTCTTAAGTTTTTTTGACCAAAAAATCGATTTTTGAAGGAAAATATAAGTGATCACAAAATAAGCTTATTTTTCCATTTAAACGTGTTTTAACGAAGTTATAAGCGATTTTAGTTTTCTTAAGTTTATTGACCAATAAATCGATTTTTGAAGAAAAATATGAATGAGTGATCACAAAATAAGCTTATTTTTCCTTTTAAACGTGTTTTAACGAAATTATAAGCGATTATAGTTTTCTTAATTTTTTTGACCAAAAAATCGATTTTTGAAGGAAAATATGAGTGATCACAAGATAAGCTTATTTTTCCATTTAAACGTGTTTTAACGAAGTTATAAGCGATTTTAGTTTTCTTAATTTTTTTGACCAAAAAATCGATTTTTGAAGGAAAATATGAGTGATCACAAGATAAGCTTATTTTTCCATTTAAACGTGTTTTAACGAAGTTATAAGCGATTTTAGTTTTCTTAAGTTTTTTAACCAAAAAATCGATTTTTGAAGGAAAATATGAATGATCACAAAACAAGCTTATTTTTCCATTTAAACGTGTTTTAACGAAGTTATAAGCGATTTTAGTTTTCTTAAGTTTATTGACCAATAAATCGATTTTTGCAGAAAAATATGAATGAGTGATCACAAAATAAGCTTATTTTTCCTTTTAAACGTGTTTTAACGAAATTATAAGCGATTATAGTTTTCTTAACCAATAAATCGATTTTTGAAGGAAAATATGAGTGATCACAAGATAAGCTTATTTTTCCATTTAAACGTGTTTTAACGAAGTTATAAGAGATATTAGTTTTCTTAAGTTTTTTGACCAAAAATCGATTTTTGAAGGAAAATATGAGTGGTCACAAAATAAGCTTATTTTTCCATTTAAACGTGTTTTAACGAAGTTATAAGCGATTTAAGTTTTCTTAAGTTTTTTGACCAAAAAATCGATTTTTGAAGGAGATATGAGTGTTTTAACGAAGTTTTAGTTTTCTTAAGTTTTTTTGACCAAAAAATCAATTTTTGAAGGAAAATATGAGTGATCACAAAATAAGCTTATTTTTCCATTTAAAAGTGTTTTAACGAAGCGATTTTAGTTTTCTTAAGTTTATTGACCAATAAATCGATTTTTGCAGAAAAATATGAATGAGTGATCACAAAATAAGCTTATTTTTCCTTTTAAACGTGTTTTAACGAAATTATAAGCGATTATAGTTTCTTAACCAATAAATCGATTTTTGAAGGAAAATATGAGTGATCACAAGATAAGCTTATTTTTCCATTTAAACGTGTTTTAACGAAGTTATAAGAGATTTTAGTTTTCTTAATTTTTTTGACCAAAAAATCGATTTTTGAAGGTTTATTTTTCCATTTAAACGTGTTTTAATGAAGTTATAAGCGATTTAAGTTTTCTTAAGTTTTTGGCCAAAAAATCGATTTTTGAAGGAAAATATGAATGATCACAAAATAAACTTATTTTTCCTTTTAAACGTGTTTTAACGAAATTACAAGCGATTTTAGTTTTCTTAAGTTTTTTGACCAAAAAATCGATTTTTGAAGGAAAATATGAGTGATCACAAAATAAGCTTATTTTTCCATTTAAACGTGTTTTAACGAAGTTATAAGCGATTTAAGTTTTCTTAAGTTTTTTGACCAAAAAATCGATTTTTGAAGGAGATATGAGTGTTTTAACGAAGTTTTAGTTTTCTTAAGTTTTTTGACCAAAAAATCAATTTTGAAGGAAAATATGAGTGATCACAAAATAAACTTATTTTTCCATTTAAAAGTGTTTTAACGAAGTTATAAGCGATTTTAGTTTTCTTAAGTTTATTGACCAATAAATCGATTTTTGCAGAAAAATATGAATGAGTGATCACAAAATAAGCTTATTTTTCCTTTTAAACGTGTTTTAACGAAATTATAAGCGATTATAGTTTTCTTAACCAATAAATCGATTTTTGAAGGAAAATATGAGTGATCACAAGATAAGCTTATTTTTCCATTTAAACGTGTTTTAACGAAGTTATAAGAGATTTTAGTTTTCTTAATTTTTTTGACCAAAAAATCGATTTTTGAAGGTTTATTTTTCCATTTAAACGAGTTTTAATGAAGTTATAAGCGATTTAAGTTTTCTTAAGTTTTTTGACCAAAAAATCGATTTTTGAAGGAAAATATGAATGATCACAAAATAAACTTATTTTTCCATTTAAACGTGTTTTAACGAAATTACAAGCGATTTTAGTTTTCTTAAGTTTTTGACCAAAAAATCGATTTTTGAAGGAAAATATGAGTGATCACAAAATAAGCTTATTTTTCCATTTAAACGTGTTTTAACGAAGTTATAAGCGATTTAAGTTTTCTTAAGTTTTTTGACCAAAAAATCGATTTTTGAAGGAGATATGAGTGTTTTAACGAAGTTTTAGTTTTCTTAAGTTTTTTGACCAAAAAATCGATTTTTGAAGGAAAATATGAGTGATCACAAGATAAGCTTATTTTTCCTTTTAAACGTGTTTTAACGAAGTTATAAGCGATTTTAGTTTTCTTAAGTTTTTTGACCAAAAAATCGATTTTTGAAGGAAAATATGAATGATCACAAAACAAGCTTATTTTTCCATTTAAACGTGTTTTATCGAAGTTATAAGCGATTTTGGTTTTCTTAAGTTTATTGACCAATAAATCGATTTTTGAAGAAAAATATGAATGAGTGATCACAAAATAAGCTTATTTTTCCTTTTAAACGTGTTTTAACAAAATTATAAGCGATTATAGTTTTCTTAATTTTTTTGACCAAAAAATCGATTTTTGAAGGAAAATATGAGTGATCACAAGATAAGCTTATTTTTCCATTTAAACCTGTTTTAACGAAGTTATATGCGATTTTAGTTTTTTTAAGTTTTTTGACCAAAAAATCGATTTTTGAAGGAAAATATGAGTGATCACAAAATAAGCTTATTTTTCCATTTAAACGTGTTTTAACGAAGTTATAAGCGATTTAAGTTTTCTTAAGTTTTTTTACCAAAAAATCAATTTTTGAAGGAAAATATGAGTGATCACAAAATAAGCTTATTTTTCCATTTAAAAATGAAAATATGAGTGATCACAAGATAAGCTTATTTTTCCATTTAAACGTGTTTTAACGAAGTTATAAGCGATTTTAGTTTTCTTAAGTTTTTTGACCAAAAAATCGATTTTTGAAGGAAAATATGAGTGATCACAAAATAAGCTTATTTTTCCTTTTAAACGTGATCACAAGATAAGCTTATTTTTCCATTTAAACGTGTTTTAACGAAGTTATAAGAGATTTTAGTTTTCTTAAGTTTTTTGACCAAAAAATCGATTTTTGAAGGAAAATATGAGTGATCACAAAATAAGCTTATTTTTCCATTTAAACGTGTTTTAACGAAATTACAAGCGATTTTAGTTTTCTTAAGTTTTTTGACCAAAAAATCGATTTTTGAAGGAAAATATGAGTGATCACAAAATAAGTTTATTTTTCCATTTAAACGTGTTTTAAACGAAATTACAAGCGATTTTAGTTTTCTTAAGTTTTTTGACCAAAAAATCGATTTTTGAAGGAAAATATGAATGATCACAAAATAAGCTTATTTTTCCATTTAAACGTGTTTTAACGAAGTTATAAGCGATTTAAGTTTTCTTAAGTTTTTTGACCAAAAAATCGATTTTTGAAGGAGATATGAGTGTTTTAACGAAGTTTTAGTTTTCTTAAGTTTTTTGACCAAAAAATCGATTTTTGAAGGAAAATATGAGTGATCACAAAATAAGCTTATTTTTCCATTTAAAAGTGTTTTAACGAAGTTATAAGCGATTTTAGTTTTCTTAAGTTTTTTGACCAAAAAATCGATTTTTGAAGAAAATATGAGTGATCACAAAATAAGCTTATTTTTATAGGGTATATTGGGTTTGTGCTGATGTTTGTAACGCACAATTATATTGGTCCTATACCACCTTAAAGTATACCAATCGGCTCAGAATCATTTTCTGAGTCGATTTAGCTATGTCCGTCCGTCTGTCCGTCCGTCCATGTAAACCTTGTAATCAAACTACAGGTCGCAATTTTGAAGATAATTCAATGAAATTTGGTACATGATCTTCTATTGTACCAGGGACGAAGCGTGTTGAAAATGGTTAAGATCGGTCCATTATTTCACCTAGCCCCCATACAACTGAACCCCCCAATAGGGCTTGTAATCCTTGTAATCAAACTACAGGTCGCAATTTTGCAGATAATTCAATGAAATTTGGCACATGATCTTTTATGGTACCGTAGGCGAAGCCTATTGAAAATGGTTACCATCGGTCCATTATTTCACCTAGCCCCCATACAACTGAACCCCCGAATAGGGCTTTTAAAACTTGTAATCAAACTACAGGTCGCAATTTTGGAGATAATTCAATGAAATTTGGCACATGATCTTTTATGTTACCGTAGACGAAGCCTATTGAAAATGGATTACATCGGTCCATTATTTCACCTAGCCCCCATACAACTGAACCCGCCGAATAGGGCTTTTAAGTTCATAATTATGTTTAATATACTCATATCTCGACAAAAAGCTGCAATAACCAAGTTGTATACAAGACTTGATGACCCCCACGCATTCCATAATAATAGGTTCTCATATCACCCTAGCCCCTATGAAAAGCCCCCATCAAAATTTCACTTAAATGTCCACAATTTTATTCAACAATAAACGGCTTAAGTATGTATATCTAAGGCAAGGTACAATTCAACTTAAATGCTTTATTATGGCAACTAAATCACATTATATTTTTATCAAAGCTGTAGGGTATTATATGGTCGGCCTCGCCCGACTATAATTTCTTACTTGTTCCATTTAAAAGTGTTTTAACGAAGTTACAAGCGATTTTAGTTTTCTTAAGTTTTTTGACCAAAAAATCGATTTTTGAAGGAAAATATGAGTGATCAGAAGATAAGCTTATTTTTCCATTTAAACGTGTTTTAACGAAGTTATAAGCGATTTTAGTTTTCTTAAGTTTTTTGACCAAAAAATCGATTTTTGAAGGAAAATATGAGTGATCACAAAATAAGCTTATTTTTCCATTTAAACGTGTTTTAACGAAATTACAAGCGATTTTAGTTTTCTTAAGTTTTTTGACCAAAAAATCGATTTTTGAAGGAAAATATGAGTGATCACAAAATAAGCTTATTTTTCCTTTTAAACGTGTTTTAACGAAGTTATAAGCGATTATAGTTTTCTTAATTTTTTTGACGAATAAATCGATTTTTGAAGGAAAATATGAGTGATCACAAGATAAGCTTATTTTTCCATTTAAACGTGTTTTAACGAAGTTATAAGAGATTTTAGTTTTCTTAAGTTTTTTGACCAAAAAATCGATTTTTGAAGGAAAATATGAGTGATCACAAAATAAGCTTATTTTTCCATTTAAACGTGTTTTAACGAAGTTATAAGCGATTTTAGTTTTCTTAAGTTTTTTGATAAAAAAATCTATTTTTGAAGGAAAATATGAGTGATCACAAAATAAGCTTATTTTTCCATTTAAACGTGTTTTAACGAAGTTATAAGCGATTTTAGTTTTCTTAAGTTTTTTGACCAAAAAATCGATTTTTGAAGGAAAATATGAGTGATCACAAAATAAGCTTATTTTTCCATTTAAACGTGTTTTAACGAAGTTACAAGCGATTTCAGTTTTCTTAAGTTTTTTGACCAAAAAATCGATTTTTGAAGGAAAATATAAGTGATCACAAAATAAGCTTATTTTTCCATTTAAACGTGTTTTAACGAAGTTATAAGCGATTATAGTTTTCTTAATTTTTTTGACCAATAAATCGATTTTTTGACCAAAAAATCGATTTTTGAAGGAAAATATGAGTGATCACAAAATAAGCTTATTTTTCCATTTAAACGTGTTTTAACGAAGTTATAAGCGATTTTAGTTTTCTTAAGTTTTTTGACCAAAAAATCGATTTTTGAAGGAAAATATGAGTGATTACAAAATAAGCTTATTTTTCCATTTAAACGTGTTTTAACGAAGTTATAAGCGATTTTAGTTTTCTTAAGTTTTTTGACCAAAAAATCGATTTTTGAAGGAAAATATGAGTGATCACAAAATAAGCTTATTTTTCCATTTAAACGTGTTTTAACGAAGCTATAAGCGATTTTAGTTTTCTTAAGTTTTTTGACCAAAAAATCGATTTTTGAAGGAAAATATGAGTGATCACAAAATAAGCTTATTTTTCCATTTGAAAGTGTTTTAACGAAGTTATAAGCGATTTTAGTTTTCTTAAGTTTTTTGACCAAAAAATCGATTTTTGAAGGAAAATATGAGTGATCACAAAATAAGCTTATTTTTATAACACATCGAAATATTATTCACAGACCCACAAAAGTATATATATTCTGGGTCCTTATTAAATTCTAAGACGATCTAGCCATGTCCGTTCGTCTGGATGTTGAAAGCACAATAGAGTCGGAACGAGAAGAGGTAAGGAGCTGAAATTTTGCATAAATATTTTCTATTGCAGTTTGTTTTGTATTGAAAATGGGTCATATCAGTCCATGTTTTCGCGTAGCCTCCATTCATGTGGCCCCTGTGTATACAATCACAGATAGTTTAAAAACATAAGTATGTCAATGAAATTCTACATAATAAAGTTTTATAAGAGCCGAAATCTTCCTACCAAATTTTACGAGAGTCGGCCCATATAAGCTCCATCTCAGAAAACGACTATAACGGTCATAACTTGCTTAAAAATTGTAGCAATGTAACGAAATTCGACATATACAAGTTTTAGGGGAACAGAAATTTCTTTGCTATTTTTTTGGAAATCGGCCCATAATTGACCCTACCCCCCATATAAGCTCCCCTTCAGAAAATGACTTTAACTCTTATAACTTGCTTCAAAATGATAGTTAAGCAACGAAATTATACGTAAACAAATCCCAGGAACTAAAATATCTCCCCCATATTTTATGGATCATACCCCCATATAAGGTTCCCCTCAGAAAATTACTTTAAAGCTCATAATTTTGTTCAAAATCTCAGTAAATCAACGAAAGTCGACATAAATAAGTTTTAAAGTTGGTTCATAATTGACCTACCCCCTATAAAAGGTTCCCTCATAAAATAACAATACCGCTCATCACTTGCAGCAAAATTATAGTAAAGCAACGAAATTCGACGTAAACAAGTTTCGGCAACGAAATTCCACATAAACAACTTCTTTAAAATTTTAGTAAAGCAATGAATTTCGACATAAACAGGTTTTATTGGAACATTGTTCTGACTGTTTTTTGAGAATCGGTCCAAAGGCCTTATCGGCCTTTCTGATAGAATGACATTAACGGCCATAACTGGCTCAAAAGTACCTGTATATCGATAAAATTCGTCATGAACTAGGTTTGTAGGATCTAAAATATTTCTGTCAAATATTATGAGCATCGGGCCATATTGTATCAAAGCCTTCTTATAAGGCTCCACATAATAAGTTTTACTGAAACCAAAATCTTTGCAAAATCTTCGAAGGATCGGTTCAAAATTGAACATAAGTAAATTTACAGGAAATCAAATCATTAAAAAAATTATATATGATAAACCTGTTCAGAAAAAATCCAATAGATGTTTAAATTGTGGTAGCAAAAACATCGATTTTTACAGTAGGTCCATTATATAGACCATTTTCCGAAATTCACTTGAAATTTAAGACACATGACTGATGGTGGGTATATAAGATTCGGCAAGGCCGAATATAGCACTCTTACTTGTTCTAACTGTTTTCTTACTTGTTTACATTATCTTTCTTTGAGCAGATATTTGCCTGAAACATATGAATAAATTTTATATATACAAATATGCCATCCAGAAGGTAATAACAATTCCAAAAAATTGTTTTATTTCTTGAACATTTTCATGTAAAAAATCTCATTAAATCTCATTTAAATTTGATGGAAATTCAAAAGTTATCAAGAAATTATCTTTAATTATACTATATGGATGTTCTTTTGTCATATTTACTTATGACTTCAGTTTTTCTTGTCCAGCTTTTCACACACACACACTTATATCCTAGCAATGTTCTCACCCATTTATTTAATTTTCAATAATAAACCACACAATCTTCAATAATTATAGCCGCAGGATGTGAATATTATTTTTGTTTTTTCCTTTTATTAATTGTAAAGTGCGTTATCTAGGTGACAGGGTAAATTATGCATGTATATGTAAGTATGAATATATGTATTTAAAGCGAGTTACATGTAGACACTGCAAAGAGGACTCATACATGTACGTTTGTATGTATGTCCTGCAGCACTTTATTTCGTAAATAATTTATTTAACATTTTCTGCATTAATATGGTTTCTCATAAAAATCAACCATTATTTATGAACATTTTATGTTGAATTTTATATTGATTTCTTTATAGTCAAATTATTACGTTTGTGTTTTATTAAAGTTGGTTTTTTGTTTCAATTGACTACAGCTGGAAGCTTTCGCAGAGTTTTATATATATATAGATACTTATGTATGTTAGAGAGTCCGTATTAGTTGAAAAGGGCCTTAGTTCCCTACCAGCGATTGAAAATCTTGATCAATATGACAATATGTTAAGGAAATAACGGTATTTTTCTCGTACTTAGTACTAGAAATATGTAGTCCACGGGACACCCTAATGTATGAATGTATGTGTGATATTGTGGAGATTATTTCAATTTAATACAGTAATTTTTTTGGTTTAAATTACAATTTAAAAAAAACATGCTAATTTGTTTAAAAGTAAATTTCTTTAACATAAATGTTGAAGATAAATTTATTTCAATAAGAAAAACTAATTAAAATTTTTATTTTTAGTTATATGAATTTTACAGCAACAAAACTTTGAAAAAAGCAAAAAGGAAATAATATTTACTACTTTGAAGGTATTGTCATAGGAGGTAGGTTTTTTTCCATATTTGTTCAATGCTTCTGAAGTCATGGTTTAGACTACAACATTCAACAAATTCTTTAAGCTTACCATGTCAACTATGGCCTTGAGCTGGGCTCAACCGAGAGGCCTCAACGTAAACCCGGCAAAAACGGAAATCTGACTTTTCACAAGAAAGACAACAATTTCTACGTATACTGAACTTTGCTTCCTGGGCAAGAAGATACCAATGATAGACAAAGTTAAGTACTTAGGTGTAATCCTCGACCGGAAATTAAAATGACACCACATATGTAGAGGATATGATCAACAAGGCACATCTATGCTGGGCGATATGTAGGAGAACTATAGGCGTGAAATGGAGTCTTAGTCCTACTATGACAAATTGGCTTTATAAAAGTGTAATTAGGCCAATTCTAGCTTATGCTAGAATAATCTGGTGGACTGCTTTAGACTAAAAGTGCAATATCAAACTACTACAGGGAGTTCAGCGTACATGCTGCTTGGGTATAAGTGGTGCCATGTGTACTACTTCAACCAAGGCTCTGGAAACGTTGCTAGATATTCCACCCACTGAAACATATTTAAGATATGAGGCAGCGCTTACAGCCGAACGGCTCTTTAATTTAGGCGAACTAGCCAAAAGCGGTTATAGGACACGTCATCAATGTATACTGGAAACATTGGAAGGTTATACACAATCATCGGATGTGCCTGATCGTATACCAGACACAGAATATGTCGGAAACTATGAAACGCTGATCCCAGCTAGAATGTTTTGGTCAAGCGGAAGATTAGAGCAAATACCAGTAGGAATCCGTTGTTACAGGGATGGCTCTAAATTGGGGGACAAAGTGGGGCTGGGGTTCTATATTGAGGACCCAAAAACAGAAATATACCACCGTTTGTTACACAGATGGCTCTAAATTGGGGGACAAAGTGGGCCTGGGGTTCTATATTGAAGACCCAGAAACAGAAATATAGCACCGTTTACCAAATCATAATACAAGCTTCCAGGCAGAATTACGAACGATAACGGAATGAATAAATTGGATTAAAATAAATATGGCGCCCACAGCGTTCAATATATTTACCGATAGCCTGAAGGCAATTAGGGTGATATCAGGTAATAGAACTAAATCTAAGATCGTATTGGATTGTAAGAAAGCTTTAACTGAATACTCTCCCAGTGGTAAGATTTACAACATATGGGTACCAGCCCACTCGGGAGTAGTCGGTTACGAACTAGCTAGTAATAGCTTTAAAGGGAAGGGAGCTTGAAGCACTGACAAACGCAAAACTATGCGACGCAACAAAAGCTGAACTAAATATATGGGTGAGAGAATCCCATAAGGTCTCCTGAAGTAATGAAATAGTGGGTAGAGTCACGAAGATCCTATGGGGTAACCCTGATGAGAGCAAGACGAAAAATCACCTCAAAATGAGCAAGTCTGAAGTTAGTATGATGGTACGTATTCTGAGTGGGCACTACAAATGTAAAGCATGTGGAGAGGACAGAGAAACTCTGGAGCACTTTCTTTGCCACTGCCAGGCATTCGTCTAAGTTTTCATGATAAGGAGCGCACAACAGGCCCGATAGTGGCCTAACCTAACCTACCATGTCAACTTCAAAAATGGGAATTTTAAGAAAATATGTATGTTTGATAAAAATAAAGTGTACTTGACTTGTACATTACATTCAAATATTGTAACGAAATCAAGAGAAGCTTTCTTTAATAGTAGTCTTAAATTTAGTTGAAGATCTTGAGAACAGAAACTTTTTCAATTTAACGTTAGTTACACTTGTTTCAACACCAGCTGACAAATAAGCCGACTGTCACAGCCCACTCATACTGAAATAACAATTTTATTTGTTTAAAATTCCTGCATTGCACAACTGATTTTCTAAATACACAACACAGATCAAGTAGCAGCAGCTACCAAAGTTGTATATTTAATTGTTATTGCTATTGTTGTTTTATTTTCTTATTTCCTTTTGTTTACTTCAATTTTAGTATACGTTGTTATTGTTAATTTGTAGGTTTCCTGTATACATGAACGTGATCTACATAAAACCACCGACTGTTCAAGCATTAATTTTATGACCTATACCAATGACCAAAGTTTTCAGTCCCAACAACAGCATGAACCATACAGATCACGATGAATCTGTTGAATAGCTATTGTTATTGTGCAACCACGTGACATAGCTATATACGAATTACAAGTATCGGACGAGAACCAAAAAATTTCCCAGGCTTATAAATTGACTGTTGAGTTTTTAAGCAATTTGGAGCGGGGACACAGATACGACTAAACAAAAACACCACAGCCGCATAAATTTGATGCGAAGTGTTTGCATAGAATTTACGAAACACACAGAAAAAGAAAATCAAATAAAATTTTGGGATAGCGAGAGCATTTGTTTCAAAAACCTGCAGTTGAACAGTGGGGCAACAAATTGAAATTAAAATAATCTGAAAAGGACTAATATAAAACAAAGATACAGTTGTCTCAGTATAAGACGACGTTGTCCTTGAGCCAATGTTATACATACATATTAGAGTATTTAAAACGAATTGTTATATTTGTCACAAAATCCTTTGTATGTAATTATGTTATGCAAGTATTATTGAAACCTCTTGTCCCATTATGCAATTAAATACGTGTAACATACAAAGTGCTGCTCCATAAATCTTTATTTTTTTAATTTTCTCTCAGTTATATTGTTTTAGTTTACGTTGTTGTTTAAGAAGAGTATTATGTACATAACTGTTTATTGGATCTAGGTGTTGCTGGTCTATTTGGTTAATATTAAAGTTTGATAGTAAAACTGTTGTTATTTTTACTATTTAGATAAATTATAGGCAAACTGTTACTAAAACTTCTTCCAACACACTTTCTATGGGTATTCTTTGTTGCTGCAAACTTTTCTTAACAATTTGCACTAAATGCTACGGCCACTTCAAACAATTTCAGATTACTCGCAAGAGATTCTTTAACAACTTTCACTACTCTCTGTTATACGAATTATTTTTTTTTTTTTTTTTGTTTTAAACAGCATTAAAGCAATAGAAAAATGTATTGCAATTTTTATCAAAATGAAATCTACTTACGCTAAGCTTCAGCGCATTCTTTAAACAAAAAACAAATTTGCTTTTTTGTTGTCGATAAGGACGTGGTAGTAGTGTAGGTGTTTACCACATTAGCATCACAACCTCAACGATGGTTCAGTGTTTTTATGCACTATCTCTTTCATCATGAACTGTATATACAAAGTACTTGGATTCTGATAATATAAGAAACAAACATTTATTAAATATAAAAGATATAGTTGAGAGTAAAATACTACTAAGAAACCATAATTTGTTTTTTATTTTTCCTTCTGGTCTTATACTTCAATGATAGTTAGGAGCGAAAATGGAAATATTTATACAAAATGAGTTATGTCCTTTTATAATTATACCGTGCACGTTTGTGCTGATGTTTGTAACACACAATAATACACCCACTTTAAAGTATACAACTAGGTTTAGAATCTCTTTCTGAGTCGATTAAGCTGTGTCCTTCCGTCTGTGTGTCCATGTAAACTTTGTGGCCACGCTACAGGTCGCAATTTTCAAGGCAATTTGATTAAATATGAAAAGTATGAAAGCTATTAAAAATTGTTAAAATCGGCCGCCATACAAAGTTCCGTTCAGAAAATGAATTGAATATATACAATTCACTTATAAATACTATTATCACGATGAAATTCCACGGACACGCTCAACTATACTCTCTTAATTGTTCAGTTTTTAGTTTAGATTACGGTCTAACATATTTATTTATTTTTTATTCTATAGTCTATTCTATAGTCTAGTTTATAGTCCAGTCTATAGCCTATGTAGTCTATATAAAATATAGGGGGTATATTGATTTTGTCATTCCGTTTGTAACATATCGAAATATTGGTCATAGACCCACAAAAGTATATACATATATTCTGAGTCCTTATTAAATTCTAGCCATGTCAGTCCGTCTGTCTGTTATATATTAATCACGATAGGAACCACACATGAGGAGCTAGACAGCTGGAATTTTGCACAAATATTCTCTATTTCCACGTTTTCGGATAGCACCCATACAAGTGGACAGCTGTAACGGGTTTGACTGTTTTAGAAGTACGAGTATGAGCTAAAATCTTTCTACCAAATTTTTTTAAGTATCGGTTCATAATTGACCATACCCCCCATATAAGATCCCCTTCTTAAAATTATTATAACGCTCATTACTGGCTAAAAAATATGAATATAGTGACGAAATTCTACGCAGATAAGTTTTATGCGATCCAAAATTTCTCTACTTAATTTAGTGAAGACCGGCGCATAATTGACCTTACCCCCCATACAAGGTCCCCTTCAGAAAATTCTTTAACGTTTATTACTGGTTAAAAAATACGAGTATAATGATAAAATTTGACACAAGTAAGTTCCTCGCTAACCAAAATGTCTCTATCAAATTGTATGTGGATTGGTCCATAATTGACCCTACCCCCATATAAGGTCCCCTTCAAAAAATTACTTAAACGATCATTGCTGGCTTAAAAATACGAGCTATGAAATACGGTTATGAAAATCAACATAAGAACCTTTTATGCGAACGTGAATCTTTCATGCGGAACGTGTCGGTAACTCACCCAAACCCCCTATATAAAATTACTTTAACGCTAATTACTGGCATAGAAATGTGAGTACAGCGATGATATTCAATGTAAACAAGTTATATATGAACCAAAATCGGTTTACAAAAAGTTATGATAGGTCAATAATTGACCGTACCCCTCACAAGTATAAGGTCCTCTTCAGAAAATTTGATGAGGAGGCAACAAATTTATCCAGAAATATGGAGTAAATTTTTAAATAAATTTAACTAGATTTTTTTTTAAATCCACTGAAAACAATTTAAGCTGGATTTTTCCAATTCAAGTTTCAAATATCTCTAAAAATCTCTTCTGAGCTGAACTACCAAACAATTATTTTCGCATCATTCTAAATGATTCACAACAACAAAAAATCTCAATCTAAACCAAACAACATGCAGATTTTGTTTTGATTCTGCCACCTGTTAACATCACCGATTTTGCTTGCAACAATTTTCAAAAGCAAAGGCAAAACTTCTTGCAGCCATTGAAAGGCTTTCCTCAAAAAATGGTAGTGACATTAATCTAATGGTTTGTATGGCAACAGACAATACAGCAGCCATCTCCATAGTGGCACATATTGTGGCGAGGATGATGCAACTACTCAACTAGTCACAACTACTATGTGGAATAAATGTTTTGACGAAGCGTTAGACAAGAATCAGTTAACTATAAATGTCATGTGTGGTTGTAAAAGATATAGGGAGCTGAATACATACGCTTGTATGAGGAGTAATTCCTATAAATTCCGTAAATATTAAGCGATTTTCAAAAGTTTTTCTCGCAAACATAGCCGCATGATTATAAAATATTTCATTTCCGCCTAAAAATATGTAAAACCACACAGCTCAACAATCTTTCGAAGATCCCAAGCAAGTTTTGTAGTTTTCATACAAATTTAGCTTTTTTGTCACACACACAGCAAGGAAAGGGAAATCAGAAAAAGAATTTTGAATAATACATAGGATAGAGTACCTTTGTTTTTACAATTTTTTCTACCCAATGTTGTGGCACAGGTTACTGTAAGTCATTGTTGATATTATAAGCTATTTTTGTTCTTTTTAGGGGGGGGTGTCTTGTGGTATTGTTCCCTTCAAAATTCATTTCAAAACAAATAAAAATTACAGAGAACTTACATTCCATTCTTAATGGAAACTAAATTTTGAATTGCACAATGGATTCAATTGAGTATTGTAATTGAAGTAGATTTACAGAGTATAGGTGTGTTTAGTGGAAGATTTGGAAAGGAGTGTCAAACGAAATCTGATGCTGTTAGGATTATTTGGAAAAGGACATTTTAAACAAGGAAATTTTTAACAAAAGGATAGAAAGTCTTGTACTTGTTTTTTACAAAACATTTTTTATTACAAGAACTTTTTACATAAAAGAGAATTTTTACATAAAAACTAAATTTTTGTTGAAAAATTTAATTTCTAAATAAAAATTACTTTTGTACTTAAAAATTAGAATTTTACACAAAAATTACTTTTTACACAAAAACCTTAAATTTTAATTTTGACATAATATTTAAATTTCAAATTTATATCTCTATAAATAAGGTCATTTAACAAATATGTATTTACTCATTACCACTTTTAAGCAGTCCGTTCGAAAATCTTACGTTTATCCACTTAATGTTGCTTGTCTTTCTTTTTAGAGAGGATTAAAAGCCAGGACCTTTTTATAATACCAAAAATGCCTTTTAAACAGTTATTTTCTTTTGCATATTTTGTGTTCTTCTTATTTGTTTGTTGTCGCTGTTGTTATACCCACCATCAAAAAAGATGGGGGGTATATTGTTTTTGTCATTCCGTTTGTAACACATTGAAATATTCGTCTAAGACCCATAAAAGTATATATATTCTGGGTCCTTATTAGATTCTAAGACGATCTAGCCATGTCCGTCCGTCTGTCCGTCTGTCCGTCTGTCTGTCTGTCTGTCTGTCTGTCTGTCTGTCTGTCTGTCTGTTGAAAACACGATAGAGTCCAAATGGAAGCAGCTAGCGAGCTGAAATTTTGCACAGATACTTTTAGTTGATGCAGTTTGTTTGGTATTGAAAATGGGCAATATCGGTCCACAATTTCTCCTAGCCCCCATATAAGGCCCCCTTCAGAAAATGACTTTATCGCTCATAACTTGCTAAGGGAAGAACCAATAGCGGTGAAATTTGGCACAAACATGTTTCATGGGAATCTAAATCTCTTCGTTATATTTTATAAGGATCGGTCAATAATTGACCCTACCCCCCATATAAAGTCCCCTTCAGAAAATGACTTTATCGCCCATAACTGGCTAAGAGAAGCATCAATAGCGGTGAAATTCGGCACAAACATGTTCTATGGGAACTTAAATCTCACTGTAAAATTTTGTAAGGATCGGTCCATAATTGACCCTACCCCCCATATAAAGTCCCTTTCAGAAAATGACTTTATCCCCATAACTGCCTAAGAAAAGCATCAATAATGGTAAAATTCGGCACAAACATGTTTTATGGGAACCTAAATCTCTTTGTAAAATTTTATAAGGATCGGTCCATAATTGACCCTACCCCCCATATAAAATCCCCTTCAAAAAATGACTTTATCGCCCATAACTGGCTAAGAGAAGCATCAATAGCGGTGAAATTCGGCACAAACATGTTCTATGGGAACTTAAATCTCACTGTAAAATTTTATAAGGATCGGTCCATAATTGACCCTACCCCCCATATAAATTCCCCTTCAGAAGATGACTTTATCGCCCATAACTGGCTAAGAAAAGCATCAATAGCGATGAAATTCGGCACAAACATGTTTTATGGGAACATAAATCTCTTTGTAAAATTTAATAAGGATATGCCCATAATTGACCCTACCCCCCATATAAAGTCCCCTTCAGAAAATGACTTTATCGGCCATAACTGGCTAAGAGAAACATCAATAGCGGTGGAATTCCGCACAGACATGTTTTATGGGAACGTAAATTTCTTCGTAAAATTTTATAAGGATCGGTCCATACTTGACCCTACCCCCCATTTAAAGTTCCCTTCAGAAAATGACTTTATGGCCCATAACTGGCTAAGAGAAGCATCAATAGCGGTGAAATTCAGCACAAACATATTTTATGGGAACATAAATCTCTTTGTAAAATTTTATAAGTATAGGCCCATAATTGACCCTACTCCCATATAAAGTACCCTTCAGAAAATGACTTTATCGCCCATAACTGGCTAAGAGAAGCATCAATAGCTGTGAAATTCGGCACAAACAAGTTTTAATGGGAACATAGATCTCTTCGTAGAATTTTATAGGGATCGGTCCATAATTGACCCTACTTCCTATAAGGTCCCCTTCAGAAAAGGACTTTAATGCTCATATCTATCTTAAGAAGCATATGCATAACAATAAAATTCGACATAAAAAAGTTTTATAGGAACTAAAATCATGTTCTTAAATTTTATGAGGATGTGTCCATAATTGACCCTAACCCCCTAATAAGGTCTCCTTTATACAATGACCTTAACGCTCATTACTGACTCAAAAATGTGAGTACAGCGGTAAAATTATACATAAACAAATTTCGTGCGAGCCAAAACCTCTCTATCAAATTTTATAAGGATCGGTCCTTATTGAAATCGGTCTATAATTGATTCGCTCCAGAAAATCACTTAAACGCTCATGTGTGACTCAAAAATTCTTCCAAATTACGGTAGTTTTATAGGAACTGAAATTTTTCAACTGAATTTGATGAAGATCGGTCGATAACTATCAAACCCCCATTTTCGGCTTTCTTCAGAAAATTACTTTAAACCTCATAACTGAATTAAAAATACGAGTACAGCGACATTAGATACAAACAATTATTGTATAAACCGACAAGGATAGGTCCATAATTGACTCTACCCTCCATATAACCACTCTTACAAAAAAACAGTTTTTGGTTATAAATATTGGGTCAAACAAAATTAATATTTTTAATTCGGAATAGCACGGTCCATGCTTAAGCCCTTGGTCCTCTTCCAAATATGTCCCTGATGTTCATATTAATATCAACATATGATTCAAACTAGATCGATAATATCAAAATTTATTAATAAGGATGATTTGATGGTGGGTATATAAGATTCGGCATGGCCGAATATAACACTCTTACTTGTTTTTTTTTTTTTTTTTCTTTTTGTTTATGTTGCCACACTAAAGTGACAATATTTAAAATATAGACAACGAATAAAGCAATAAACATAAACAAAATATCCTTTACATACACAGCTACCAGAGTATCACAGACGTGTTATTTATATTGCTTAAGTCCTTGTCAGGAGTCAGTACCTTCTAGTGTATTGTGGTCTTGGGTGCTGATGCTGCTGTTGAACGTTCATTGTTCATGTTGGTACGTGTTGAGACGAGAAAAACGATAATCTGCATCTGTAAAAGATGTTGCTTTTCAACTCCAGAAAATATTGATTTAATTTATAAAAGTTTATTTGTTGTTTCGTTTAATTTATTTTTTCTTTGTTCTTTCAGATTTTCTAGACTTAAGGGCAAATTGTGAAATTTAATGAGGGAGGTTGTTTTAAACATGAGAGCAAAAAATATGACATCGTAAAAACTTTTCATATAGAAAGCTGTTTTAGGAAAAAGCTTTTCATCACTGATGAGATATCTATATGAAATACAACCTCCTTACTATAGTGGTGTAGGGTATAAAAAGCACAAAAGATTTTTTCAGTTTTTTAAAGAAATATGAATGCATTTATACAAATACATTTTTTCGAATGAAAAGCTTTTTATATGAATAGACTACTTTTGTAAAAAGCATAGAAAGCCTTCAATTGTATATTTTTTCACTTAATAATTTTTAGTGGAAATCATATAAAAGCTTTTTATCTAAAATAAATTCTAATTTCAAAATGCTTATCACAGAGCTTTTTTTTTAAAACGAAGCGCATAGAAAAGCTTTTTTCAATAAAGCTATATACATAAAATATATTTTTTGTAAAAATACATAGAAAAGCTTTTGAATTTAAAAAGCTTTTAATAATAGACTTTTGTGTAAAACAGCTTTTAGTGTACAACAGTAATTTTTTTTTTTGGGCTAAAAATAGTTTTTTGTGCTAAAAATCGCTTGTGAAGAAGTTTAAATATGAATACAAAATCGTCGTAGTGTAAAATTTGATCTCAGTACTGAAATTTTATAAAATTCGTTTACTAACAACATTTACTAGATTTAGATACTAGAACTGTGTTTTATTGCGAATGTATAGTTAAGGAGAAGAAAGGTGTGGGCGTAGAAGAAGGCGGTGGAAATATTGTACAAGTAGTTATTAATCATTGAAAACGAAAAAAGGAAACCAGCGACAGTATTGGACAGTTAGTTAAACATTAAATATTCATTTAAAATGAGAGCACGTTTAGAGCACAAGCCAAAGAAAATAAAAATGGAAAAAAAAACAGCAAGAAACACATGCTTAAGAGAACAAATTAAGGATAAAATATAAAAAAATATCGTTATTAAGACTGACACAAAAAAATACAAATACATATATGGTTTATATACATATGTATTTAGATGCTGTAATGTATCTCTATAATTTAATATTTTCTCCTAATATCCATCTCCTTAGTTCAGTATACTACCCAACAAACCAAGCCATAATCGAAATATAACTACATTTTAAAATAAACTTATAATAAAGAATTTTCTACAACATTTCATAAGGATACTTATGATAGGTTTATTTTAATGGAAATTATAAATACTTTTAAAATAATGCTTAAAAAACGCTTCGTATAGCAACAATATTTGCAATAATACTTGCTGTACACTTAGTTAGGATAACAAGTTTTACAAATGTGATTGTAAAAGACTAATGATCGCAATAGTTTTGTAATTGTTTTCCTATAAGATATCCCGTTATTTTATTGCGTGTTTTTCTTATTATTATTATTCTTCATTTCAGTCTTCTTGTTTAGTTTGGCAAAGGCAGTGTTTTTAAGTGTTTAAGAGTGTAATTTTATAAAATAAAGTAATATAAAATTTGTGTTTAAAAATGGTAATTTAATTAATATATAAAAAATGCCACATAATAAAACAATGTGCTTTTTTATTTTATAGATGCCGCTTTTTCTATAGGATTGAGGGAGGACGAGTTCATAAAAAGTATAAACAAGTCTTTTCCATTTACCAATAATAGACTAATACGTAAAATATATATAGAAAAGTGCAAAATTGTAGAAAGTATAATTGAAAAATATCAGTAAAGTAATGAAAAATAAAAAATATGTATGAAACAAAAAAAAAATATTGTTTTAATTGAATTAACAAGCTTATAAAAATGTTACGAAAATAAGCTTACTTCAATCATGTTTCAAAAACTATTTTTCAGTAAGCTTATTTCATAATTGCGATTCTAAGCTTGTTGTAAACTGCAACTAGGAATATTATCACAAGGGTTCAATTTTCTTGATAAAATAATTGTTAACAAGCATTTTACAATAATTATCATAATAGTTTTGCAAACCTAACGCTTATGGTAGTAAGTTTGTTATAAACGAATTTTAAAGCTTTTTGGTTTGTTGGGTAGTTATATGGATGTATGTATGTATGTATGTGTTTTTGTCAAATTTCAATAGCCAATGCTATAAATTTTATTATATATACATTAAATTGTCGAAGAAGTCTAAATACAAGATTAACTAGTTACCAAACAGACAGCAATAACAACCATAATATGGATCACAACCACAAGAACAAAGAAAATGAAGAACATTAAATTATATAGTACGTATTTAAGTATTACCCAGCAGTACGACAAAGAGTCAAGGTATCTGAAAAATACAATGATGTCCACTAAAGTCTAACCACCTAGTTGGCTGTAATTCGTCTTTTATCACGGATGTACTCTTTGTAAAAGTGGGTGAAGATAATTATCACATTAGTGTCCCCTTTGCAAGCGAGAGAGTGGACACTTAAAAAACAAACTAAAGCTTTTTGTCTGTCTCTTCGTAATCTATGGGATGACGTTTGACTTCCTTGTAGGACAAGCACCTGTTAAAATAGCTAGCTACCTGGGCAGTCGATGGCTAGGGTTAATCCTAAGCGGTAGGTTAAGTCCTACCGAACTGCTGGGTATTTATAATCATATGTTTGTATTTGTAATGTTCAGAGAAGTATTTTATTATTTATGTGACTGACAATTGACTTTCTTAAGACGTTGTCTTTGCTAAGCTAATAAATGGCTTAGTAGAGGGTTATTTAACAGTGTTATAGTCTTTAATATTTAATTGGAGTAAATATAAATTAAAGAAATATTGTTAAAAAAAAAAAAAATCAGAAGAAATACAGAGTAAGCAACCATTTAAACTTATTTCTAGTAATAGTACATAGTGCAATTCTGCATATATGTAAACTACTAGACATAAGTTTGTTTATCTTAAGCCCAAATACAGAACCACTACCGCACTCCTTGCATGTGTGTATATGTCAATATACATACATATGTATATAAATATTTTAGACAGGAAGTATCTGCCTTTATTTACATGTTAATTTAGTTTCACTACTACTGCTATTGACTTGAGCAACTATACTTAATCACTTCATAATCGGTATAACGAATCTTATTTATACTCAGGAATCTATACATAATAAAATTTGCATTTTTCATGTAAAAGTTTATTGCATTTATGCTGTTTCGTTCGTTTCTTCAAACATTTTTAACAAACATACCAACAAAAAACTAAATACAAAAGTAAGTCGAACATGTTCGATCTTATGAAACCTGCAACCACATATTTCTATATTTAAAGTGATTTACATAAGAAATTAAAAATATATGTACATAATTAATAGAGTTAGTTCTCGAAAGTTCATTAATGGTTTTAAATAAAACAAGCTCTGGAAGGATTCTTAAATCTACTTAGAAAGAGTCTGAGTATATTTGTAATCTTCAAGCAGCGTATGCAGTCGTTGTAGTCGTGTAAGGTATTTATAGTGGAATGAACTAGATATGTTAGAAATTTAATATTCATTATATATACTATCTATATCTGTGTGAATGTGTGTTGGCTACAAACACACATTTACACTTATTGATAGAAATAACTATAAATATATTTAAATCACAAGTGATAGACAGTAGAAGATGCGATAGAAGAAAAGAAAGAAATTTCATATGCATAAATAACAATTTAAACATGACAAACATTCTATATACATATTTCTCAAACTATCGTACTCCAAATTATTTACTAAATAACTACTGGGAGCAAAAAGTTTAGCATTACCAACAATATGCCACAATAAACAACAAGATATAGATTACATATACATACGTTCTAGATACGAAGCATATAGCAACTTATCGTGACATATGCTAATAATTGTAAGGTACTCATATGATGCAATGAAGTAACTTTATAGAAAAGAGAAATTCTCACAAGGGGATGAGGAAGTAGTAGTTATTTGTATGTAAGATCATATTTACTTCTTGTTTGCATAAATTGTTATTAAAGATACTTTTACGATTTTATGAATATTAATTTTTTTGGGAAAATTTTAGGAAAATCAACAGCATGTGATGAAATTGGTTTTAATGTCAAGAGCGTCGTAGTGTTTAAACGATACAATTTGAAAATCATCTAAGGATTTCTTTCTATAATTGACATGACAGCGGAATATGTTTTATTGCAATAGAAAGTCGGTGTGTTAAAAGTTAACGAAGTTACATTTTGGAACTAGTAAATGATCTTCCCGCTTTGTGATACTTCATTCTTAAGTTTTCGTCTCAATGTAAGCAGTTGACGATCTGTTATCCATATGTTGATTTAGGATATCAAGCTGAAGCCAGAGTTATTCATTCAAAATACAAAAAGCAAGTTCCAACTACCCCCTCTCTAGATAACTAGCAGCCACCAAATTGTCTGCCCTGCAGTTCGGCGAGACAGTCTCAAACTAACCACTTAACCTAAAGAGTAGTCAGTGGATGGTAATGTCTAAATGGGTTCTTGGAAGTCAGTCACATTACTAGCTCTTTTAATAGTTACTTTACTAGCTATTGATGTGTGCTAGGAGAGATGCAAGTGTCCCCAAGTAGCTAGTCCAATGGCCAGGTATTGCATTATAGTTAAATAACCGGTACTGTCTTCGCTCTCGTTTACGAAAAGTACAAATAACCCAATATATAGAAAATAAGGTCAACCATATGGTTACACATTAGTGTAAATGACTGTATTTTACGTATGCATTGACTCTTTGTCGAACTACTGTTTGTCTGCATTCTGCATTTCCTAGGGCCACTAGTAGAATTTCGAAGTACTGGAACATCCAATGATAAAATATTGTGATTTATATACATACTAAGGTATGTGTGTGTGCTACTATATCTGTTTGCAGAAAAACTTTCTAAATATCATGTCTTGGCTTCCAATAAGGGTAAATGTTCAAGAAGATGGTTTAAACTAAAACACAAATAAGGAAATATAAAATAACGTACATACAATGTAAATGGATGTATGTTAATAAAAGCGTACTTGAGCACAAATTTATGTATATAAAATTGTTAACCATATTTGTTTATGTACAAGACATACCCAGCAGAAACTTTCGTTAGCAAGTAAGGGGCTAGAAGGCTAAAATTCTATTATACCATAACATTTATTTTTTTAACACAGTAATCTCAATGGAAACAAGTACTTACCACAATCGCTTAAAAGTAATTAGAAAAAGTAGTCAATGTATATCTTATGAAAAATTGTATACAACTTCAATAGCTTCACTTCTATGTTATCAGGACGATATGTGGTAAACATTGAAATATATATAAATAGATAAGTGGTTACAATTGAAATTCATTACCAACTTTTTGCTGGGTAGTTTAATTTAAGTTTCCTTTAGACTAAGTCTATAACATCCATTCTACTCTAAACAAACATAAACACTTTGTGGCAATATATACAAATACTTTGTAAATTAAACAGAGTGTTCCAAGAACGAAAACAAAATATTGGCAACAATTAAACAACCTTTGAAACTTTTTGACCACATTTCATGAAATTTTCGAAAAAAAAAACACTTTCTTTCTTGGTTGAGTGTAGGTGTAACTGTGTGTTGACACTATTTTTACTCTTTCTTCCCAAGAGTATCTGTATGTGGCAATGTGTTTGTGGGTGTGTTGGAGTGCGAATGACATTTTACTGATTTTAACACTTGCTTTGCATGGGTTTAAGGCAGATAAGATAAATAGACACAAAAAGTCCTTAAAACCAAAGTAATTATTCAGAAAGCCACTAGAAGAGACCTTGACTAAAAACATTCAGGGATGTAGAAAATTTAATTTACAAGAAAAACCAATTTATATTATTCTTAACTAATTTATTTAGCAACCGCGATAAATTTTATTGTTAACATAAGGAAAACAATTATAAATTGATTTGTTAAGAAAATTTTGTTGAAATTGAGAAAAATAATAATTAAGACATTTTAAAATGGTAAAAAATGTTTAAGTTTCTGTAGATGTTTGTGATTTTGTTTTATTTCATTAGACAAAAAAATTACACTATGACTAGACTATGACTAGACTATGACTAGACTATGACTAGACTATGACTAGACTATGACTAGACTATGACTAGACTATGACTAGACTATGACTAGACTATGACTAGACTATGACTAGACTATGACTAGACTATGACTAGACTATGACTAGACTATGACTAGACTATGACTAGACTATGACTAGACTATGACTAGACTATGACTAGACTATGACTAGACTATGACTAGACTATGACTAGACTATGACTAGACTATGACTAGACTATGACTAGACTATGACTAGCTATGATGACTATGACTAGACTATGACTAGACTATGACTAGACTATGACTAGACTATGACTAGACTATGACTAGACTATGACTAGACTATGACTAGACTATGACTAGACTATGACTAGACTACTATGACTAGACTATGACTAGACTATGACTAGACTATGACTAGACTATGACTAGACTATGACTAGACTATGACTAGACTATGACTAGACTATGACTAGACTATGACTAGACTATGACTAGACTAGACTAGACTATGACTAGACTATGACTAGACTATGACTAGACTATGACTAGACTATGACTAGACTATGACTAGACTATGACTAGACTATGACTAGACTATGACTAGACTATGACTAGACTATGACTAGACTATGACTAGACTATGACTAGACTATGACTAGACTATGACTAGACTATGACTAGACTATGACTAGACTATGACTAGACTATGACTAGACTATGACTAGACTATGACTAGACTATGACTAGACTATGACTAGACTATGACTAGACTATGACTAGACTATGACTAGACTATGACTAGACTATGACTAGACTATGACTAGACTATGACTAGACTATGACTAGACTATGACTAGACTATGACTAGACTATGACTAGACTATGACTAGACTATGACTACTAACTAGACTATGACTAGACTATGACTAGAATGACTAGACTATGACTAGACTATGACTAGACTATGACTAGACTATGACTAGACTATGACTACTATACTCTAGACTATGACTAGACTATGACTAGACTATGACTAGACTATGACTAGACTATGACTAGACTATGACTAGACTATGACTAGACTATGACTAGACCATGACTAGACTATGACTAGACTATGACTAGACTATGACTAGACTATGACTAGACTATGACTAGACCATGACTAGACTATGATTTGACAATGACTATACTAGCCAAATCCACTGTTCTAGTTTTTAAATAAAAAATATTTTAAGTATTGAAATTCTTTTTCATGTAAAATAAAGTAAAATATTTTATAAATATTTCCATCTCAATGTTCAATAAATAATTTCTTTTATATATGAGAAATATCAAACGAATGATTACGGTGTCGCTGGCTGAACGAATGAATGTTGGAATTTGTATTTGTGTGAACACATGCATAAATATATGGTTTTCTATAAAAAAATATTTTTCATTGTATGTGTAGTGACTAGTTTTACTGGACGCAGGTGAAAAAAGTAAATCACATCATATTTGGTTAAATATACTTCAGACACGGAGACGTATTGGTGATGAAATTAAATTAAATATTACTCATACGTATGTAGTAATTATTACACATTATATAATTCTGCATTCTTACATATATATGTATTTATGTCGATCAATGACATGTTGTATGTTTTTATCAATTAATTAATTAATTAATTAATATGGTAAGCCTTTTATAGTAAAATTTAAAGTAAATCAGGAAAATAAAATATAACACTAATAATTTAGAAAGTTATGTGTAAGTTCTTTAATATATTAAATATTGAAAAAAAATATATAGAGTATAATATATATAAGAGTATTTCCTTTTTATACAAAAGATATTCCTTTAAGGCATGTTTCGTTGAAACCAAAATGAAATCACACATTGAAGTGTTAAAAGTTCAAAATATTTCAAAACACAAACTTTTAATAAAGTTATTTGTATTTCTACAAAACACTTCCTCTTTTAAAAGTTCAAATGCAACAAAGTTGTTTAATTAATTTTCTACACGTTGCAGCTTCCAAGTAAACAAAGTATGTTTATATTTATTAAGTTTTTGTTACATATGCTTCTACATTTAAACTTTTCTTTTCACCTAAAGATTTTGAAACATGAAACTTTAGTAAATAAACAATATAACAAATAATTTTGTATAAACAACTTTAGGTATGTATGTAAAAATTCCCACGCAAATGCATGTATGTAAATATTTTATAAATTCATTTTTGCAGAAGTATATTTATTTGAGTTATTTTATTTATTTTTTAATTTAACGGCTACATTTTTATACCGCACTCATACATATTACACATTCATATTTAACAAAACAAAAATTGCACACATTTTACCAAAAAGTTACCTTAACATACAATACTATTCACCATTCCTTATACCGCATTCGGTATTCCATAAAAGTAAAAAATTCCATACATAAATACAAATATTGCTTTTATTTTCATTCATAGTTTATATGTATGTATTTTTCTATATTTATGTACATTGTACATATATGTATATATGGTATTGTGAATGTGCAGAGCATGCCAGAGTTTGCATATTTATAGAATTGTGTTTATACATACATACATACATACATGTGTATATTACAAAATAATTTTTTTATATTTTAAGTTTTCCATACATAACGTATTTTGACTGTATTTTTTTTCATAGGAAACTACTTTTATGCCAAAAATATGTTTACTTGACTTAAAATATTTGATCCTACATATGTTGTTAGTAGTTTCAGACTTAAATGCAAAGAAACAAACCGTGTTGTAATAGAAAATACCTTGAACAATTGGCTAATATAAACAGAACATTGTAACTGTTGCACGCATATAGTACATATAAAAAGTGACATCAATTCAATTCGATTTTAGTGTTCTTTTCTGTATCGAATCAGAAATTTAACAAATCTTTTTCAAAATACCAATAAGTTTATAAAGTTTTATAATTGTCATATTAGAATTAATAAAGTTTTATTTAGCCTTTTTATAAGCTGCAAAATCATTTATAATTGTAAAATCATATATTTAACATTTAAATAAAAATTGCAAACAACCTGAAAAACATAAACTTAGGCTAGCTACAGTATCTTACAATAACCTGAATATAGTACTTTCAATGAAAAGCAACTATAATTGAAGTTCCAATTGTCTACAATATTTAAATCCTCGTACTACATAAACTACATTTCGAAATGTTATCATAGACACTTTGAGACTATAATTGCATGCAGAATAACAAGATGGTAATAGCGAGAAGTTACTGTTAACAAAAGGAATAAAAATACCAAATTCATTTTATATGTATGTACGAAAGTTGCATGACAACAAAGCTGTGCTAATTAAACTACGTGTAACTTGTTTGGTGTTAGTAATTTTGGGAAGTATGTGAGTACATAACATATTGTAGCATGCAACACGATAACAATTGTGTAATTTAAACAATATAAAACAAAAACAGTTTTCTTTTATACAAATACTTTACAGGGGAGAAATATATAAATTGAAACCAGTTTGCACACATATGTATGTAACAATAATGTACTGCAAAACTGCAAAGGATATACAGTTAATCTCAAAAACAAGTATACAGAAATACTAACAATTAGTTTATTTAAAAAAGGATATTTTTTTTTCAAAAATCAAAAAAGTAACACATTTCTTTATTATAAACAATTATGATAATTATTATTCACTACTTTTTTCCGGGTTATTTTGGTTACTTGAGTTCTCATTTAAGGTGTAGTTAAATAGGTGCGAAATTTACGTCATTGTAAATATCATGTAATTATTTATAATAAAATATTCTGTACACTATAACATGGAAAAAATTCACTTTTTGTTCCGAAAAATTTTAATTTTTGGTAATTGATCTGAATATATTAGAGGAGCATTTTTTCCTATTTAAGAACATTTGACTATTTAAACCCCCGGAGTTTTGGATCGGGTATTCAATAATATCCCTCGTTTGTTCATTATGATGCATAGAAAGACGATATTTTACTTTTAAATTAATTGTTTCTTTACAATAATTGTAATCCATTGCGGAACATTGCCGTTTTTAACATAGTATAGCGTTCATATTCGATATTTAACGGCGATTTCCTAAAATTTATATCTTAAAATGCGATATTAATAACATTTGTACTAGTATCCATTAATTAAAACAAAGTTTTTTTGGTTCCAATCATCCATTACACACTCCTAAATGCTACCAATAATCGTCAAATGGTGACCATGTCAATAACTTACACTACATATCGGTTCAGAAATTGATTATTGTCCAAAATAGTAAGATTTTTATATTAAATCAGGCTCAATTGGTGGTATGAATACGAATTGAACAATTTTGAACACGGATACATCTTAATTTGTTGCTAGAACAAATAAAATGTCCGATCCATAAAACATGGTTATTGTATCGAGTATATCAAGATATGCTTTGGAAATCGGAAGTATTTGGAAAACCTGTTTAAATTAAAGGAAATATATAGATTTATCCAAATTTCTTTTCAAAAGTTAAAAATTCTATTTCCAATGCATCATTTGGAGGGTTCAATGACCACCAGATTCAAAATCCGGTGTCTAAAGTGGAAAAAATCGTAGAAATGAGAAAAAACTGTTCTACTAATTAATTCCCGAGCCAATCGGCCCAAATTTCAAGATTTCGGAACTAAAAGTAGATTTTTTCCAAGTTATTGAGTAAAAAATATTTTATTAAAAAGTAATCATATTTATACAAGTAAAATTTTCATAAATTTTGTTAACATCATTAAACCAAATATATACTGAAATGATCTGTATAC